>NW_007728997.1:57781-107939 GCF_000696425.1 Galeopterus variegatus | reverse complement strand
CAGGAACTGTTTCAGATTAAAGGAAACTAAGGAGTTGTGATAACTGAATGCATTGTGTAATCTGGATTTTTCTCTTGCTATGAAGGGCATTATTGGGACAAGTGAAATCTGAATAGGTTCAGAGATTAGTTAGTAGTATTTTATTTTTATTTTTATCAATGTTAATTTTTTGATTTTCAGAATTGTACTGTGATTGTTTAAAAGAATGCCCCGGATTTTAGGAAATACACACTGAAGAAGATAGGAGTAAAGGGGCATTGTACCTGCAACTTACTCTCAAACGGTTCAAACGGATGGATGGATGGATGAAACGGGCAGACAGATAAGAGACAGACAGATAAAAGGGTAAGGTGAGTGTAATACAATATCAACATTTGAGAATCTGGTGAAGGGAATTAGGAAGGAATTTTTTATAGTGTTCTTGCAAGTTTTCTGTAAGTCAGAAATAATGTCTAAAACATTTTTTAAAAGAGGTGGACATTTTAGACTTTTCCCTCCTAAGTGAAAGCTCAACCAACCTCATGAATCCTTAAGAATTGAACAGGAGTAGAAAAAAAAAAAAAAGAAAGATTTATCATTGAGTCCCTCTCCTCTTAACAAATGCCATCCTCTGTGCTGCAATAGTTACGTCATAAAGAAATCCACGTGAGAGTAAGTGAGCCTGAAGCTGTGAATGATAAACGTCCCTGCTTCACTTCTGCAAAGAGTGTGATGAGAGCTTTCCTGGGGCCATAATGTGTATTAGATCACCTGTGCACGGTACTGAAAGGGACCGATCACGTGATGACCATCAAGCTAGACCATGCCCTGTCAAGAGCATCCGACTTCCAGCTTCTCCAGCCCAGGTGCCTGCCTCTCCTATACAACACGATCAGCCAATTGCCATACATCCTAAAAAATAAAACACACAAATAAGCTAACAACACAAAGCCTTTATTATACTGCTCAGGCCCTCAGCACAGCTCTCCGTTACTAATCCTTTCCGAGGAAGCAAGCGACCTTCATCTTCACTAACTAGGATTTCAATCACCCTCCATTTCTGTAAATGGCAATAGCACCATCTGTCTTAGGATCCCCATTCCAATGCCACCGCAGTCTGGCCTAACGTGCTCTCACAGAGAGAGAGGAAAGACCATAAACATGAATAACCCGATGACAAATGGAGAGAAGGAGCAAAAGGCTCCTTTCCTGACTCTAGATATTTGAGAACATGAACTACACTGCTAGCATAATATACACAGTGATATCTATGAATACAGTCCGTGCACACACACACAAGTGTACACTCACTGCATTAGATCTTCACCAACCACTCTATACTATACTATAACTGCTATAACTACCTCCAGACAAGTTAAGTCATTTTTCTGAGGAAACTTGGCCAGTGGGTGGCATGGCTGGGATTTAAACCCAGGTCTGTTCGGTTCTATCACCTGTGCCCTTCACCTTTACACTATACTGTTTTACCATCACTGATGGGAAAATGTGCTCTAAAGCGGCAAGGATCTCAGATGCATAGTGGAGTCCAAAACCCAGGTCTGTTCGGTTCTATCACCTGTGCCCTTCACCTTTACACTATACTGTTTTCCCATCACTGATGGGAAAATGTGCTCTAAAGCGGCAAGGATCTCAGATGCATAGTGGAGTCCATTCAATTCTAGGGCAGAGGGAGAGAGAAGTGGAAGATTCTCCAATACCTGGCTGCTTTCAACTTCAGTCTCCAGATTCTAAAGCAACTCCAAAACTCTTCGAAACTCCAGATTCTGGGAGATACTGAGATCACCCCTGGAATTCTTGGCTCCCCTTGCTTTATTCCTACCACCTCTAGTGGTTCTACCACTGGCCTCAAGCCTCACGTGCCCCCTCTTGCATCTGGTTCCTACAGTATGTGGTGTCTGTGCCGTCTACCTGGCACAAGCCACCTCCAGCATGAGACAGTGGGAAGAGCTCTGGTGTTAGGCTGGGTTCCCATCCCACTTCTGCTGCTTACAAAGATGCATGACACCGGTCAACCTCTCTGAGCCTCAGTTTCCTCATCTATAAAATGCAAATAATAACAACTACCTCTCCCATTTACAGTGAGAATCAGTTACCCTAAAATATATGTATCAGGCCCACTATATGTATTCAGTAATATTATCCTATCTCCTTGAGCTTGCAGTGATATTTTTCCCATGCGCCATGTGTTATGGGTACCAGGACCCATCACAACTATAACTGGGTTGCAGACCACTGGCTGGTAGACTGATAAGACTTTATCAGCCACACAATATATGCCATCCCATAAAAGGAAAGAAAAACAATGCATAAGTTAAAGCCTGATTGGAACTTCTCCATGGTTCCAACCTAGAACTTTGCTTACAGAGGGTCTGAGATCTAGCAGAGAGGTTTTCTCACCCGGTTAGCAGGAAGGGAAGCAATCCACGGCTATGTGGCCGCTCATGCTGCCCCATAGAGAGGCACTCAGACAGAGCCTGGGGCGGAGAGGGGGGCGGACAACAAATGTATATGCTTTTTGTCTCTACTTCCAAATATATTTGCATATTTGATCTACCAAGCATTATTAATTTCACGTCTTAACAATATGTCTTGTTTTCTTGAACTAGAATTGAAGTTACTTAAAAGCAGTGGTGATTCTATCAGACCCTTTCTTCTGTCTCCCACAGTGCTATTAACTGGTGATTCCCCTGCAGGAAACTGACTAATAACCAAAACTATTATCACAGATTCTGAATAATAACTAGGAAGGATTTTTTTAAAAATAGCTACAATTAGCAGGGCTTATTTAGCACTTATTGTGTGTCAGACACTGTTCCAAGCATTTGGTACACATAAACTCTCCTAACAATTCTATGAACTAAGTGCTGTTATGAGCCCCATTACATAGATAAAGAAACCAAGGCTCAGACAGGGTAAGCAAGTTGCTTGGGGTCACACAGCCAGGAAGTGGTGAAGTCAGGATGAAAACCCAGGCTGTCTGGCTCCAAAGCTCCTACCCTTACCCACCCCACCTGACCCGACCCCACCCCCAATGCCACATGAGCTTTGGGTGAGATGGAACCCCAACCCTGATACTTAACTCATCTAAATGAGATTAGACAAGGCATGTTCTCGCTTAAAGCCTATTTCCTCTCCTGTAAAATGTGATGTTTGAGTATTAAATAGAATAAACCGTGAAAATTACCAGCATACAATAAGTGTTTAATAAGTGATAGCTGTCATTCATATTATAATAATAATCATTCAATCAACAGACTTTTGGTTTTAGTGAAGATGTGTCCACAGAGCTGTGGACACATTAATTCAAGTATATTTATGATTACCTTTATTCCCATCTTAATTTAGGTTCGCCCAAAATCAGACCCGAGACAAGGTTTGGGGTGCAAGTAGTGTATTTGGGAGGTGATCCCAGGAAGTAGGATGAGGGAATGGAGACGTGAGGCAGGGAAGGAAGAAAAGCCCATAAAGAACGTTATGGGGAGTATCTCCTTAGGCAACTGGGGATGGGTTCAGAATGAGCCCCCAAAGGCATATTATGCACTAATCCTTGTCCTTCATCTTGAAGGTTGCTTCCAAGGACACAAACCCACTGGCATTTCCAGCCCACCCTGCACTCAGGACGAACATGCTCCACTGGCCCCAAAACAGCTCCCAGTCAGAGACACAAGAGCTTGAGACAGAAAGCCCTTGGTGTGTACAGGAAGTGTCCACCAAAGCTGCAGGTGACATCTGACATCTGACATGGGTGTATGGGCAACCTCACAGCTCTGAGAAGTGGGCAGACATAGTCTTCTCACCACCAAGACAATAATTCCAGTGTGGCTTGTTTGCAGTCACAAGGCTTGTTAGCAGCAAAGTTGGGACTCAGCTAGGGCTCCTTCTAAAACACCTCCTAGGAAACTCTCAACTCCTTCAAAAGTACAAGAGATGAAGGCAGGCACTGGGTAAGTAAAATGACTCTACATATAACAGAAAAAATCTCACCAGCATGTTATCTCCTGTTTGTTCCTTATAAATAACAAAGTACCTCTAACTAAATACCCTGTTACCCAACCAGCATAACTCACTACAATATTTCATAATAAAATAAGCACATTCTTGAACTAATTTTTCATTGTGGAACTTCAGAGATGCTACATCAGTAGGTATGTGGCAACGGATGATAGATTCATGAGTGGTGTTTGTGTAAGCCTTTGGGGCAAATACAACGAGGTAGTCCATTTGATCTTTAGAAAACCCAGCGTGTTTTAAATGAGCCCTACTGCACTGAATTTCTCCAACACCACAGGACTGAAAGATTCACCAGCTTTAGGGAAGGGCAGGATCCTGATCAGGGTTAGGGAAGGGTTTTGATGAGGATAAGAAACTATCTTTACTCCAGATCTGGGAAGAGGTCCTGAAATTTAAGGTAGTTGGCACTAGAACAACACCAAATGAGAAGGTAAAACTTGAATAGAACTTTCTTATGCAAAGTAATAACAATACTTTAAAAATCCCATAAGCAAAAATAAAAAAAATTAAAATCCCATTAGCATAAATTTTACTAGAAATAATTATGTTATATATAATATGCATATCAAATTCTTCTATAAATTATGGAAGACCTTATTAAAGACCTCCCTAGTTTAAAATGAGAAATTCAGCCTGAATAGGCCACGAGTCCTACTAGAAGATTTTTTGTTTGTTTGTTTGTTTGTCTGTTGTTGTTTTTTTTTGTCTTTTTTTTCGTGTCTGGCAACGAATCGCAACCCTCAGTGTTGCCCCCGTACCGGACCGGGGACCGGCAACAAGTCCTACTAGAAGATTTTTTTGTTTGTTTGTTTGTTTGTCTGTTGTTATTTTTTTTTGTCTTTTTTTTCGTGTCCGGCAACGGATCGCAACCCTCAGTGTTGCCCCCGTACCGGACCGGGGACCGGCAACGGGATTGCAACCCTCGGTGTTGCTCCCGCGCCTTGCTCAGCCAGTGAGCAGGAACTGGTCTGTATGTGGGATCTGAACCCTCGGGCGGGAGCCCCGCTGCGCTTCCCAAACGGTGCACTATCCATTGCGCCACCGGGCCGGCCCACTACTAGAAGATTTTTTAAAGAGAAATTGTGGGTAAAGGTTGATACAATCTTTTCCTGCTGCGCACTATCCAGTGCGCCACCGGGCCAGCCCACTACTAGAAGATTTTTTAAAGAGAAATTGTGGGTAAAGGTTGATACAATCTTTTCCTCTTCTGCATGAGAATTTGACCTTCGGTTAACTTTCTGGCTCCAATCCTCTGAACCTTCAGAAAGAGGAAATGTCGCTGTGTTAGTGGGCCACACTGCTCATAGTAGAACTGCCTCTGCTTGGGAGACTGCATCTGTGCTGGGTGTTCGTGGTATGAACCTGAAAGACCCGATGGGGACTCCACAGCTTTGGGAGTCTTGGAGTAGCATGCCTGTTAGAACTGGGCATGTCCCCTGCAGGGACCCTGGGAGCTCAGCTGATGGAGCTGTTACAAGAGCAGTTGTCCCTAAGCCAGCATGCCTCCCACATCTGCTAAATGTGGGTCTCAGCACCTTGCACCTGAGCTGCCGTGTGGAGATGGGGGAAAGGAAGAATAGCCCCTGAGGATCCACAGAAGAGCTGCCTGGTGCTGTCCTCATGCTCCTCGGTCAATCTGAGTGTGTCTGGATGCTTAGTTGGGCCTAAAAGGAAATGCTGGATAAGCATAGTAGAAGCGTTCCTATTTTAATGAATATACTGTTACTCACAAACTAATCGTTCCACTCTTGTCCTTATAAATCCATTAGAGTTCCTTACAATAATTAGCACAGTGATCTGTAGATGTGTGCCAGTGAGTTTAAGTGCTTGCACATAATTAGTTTTCTAAAACAGACAAAAAGATCCCTCCTGAAATCTTATTTACATAATGAATCTGTTGAGCAAAGCCTGTTCTCACACAAACTACGAATGAGATAGCCTAAGCCATGCACGAAATTGAATGAGGTGGAACAAACAGAATGAGGTTTGAGTGCCGGTGTAATAAACACGTGCCCTGTGGCTCCTATCAAAGCTGGTCTCCCTGCTCATGGGCCAGCTGATGATTTTGATACACTGCCCCAGAAGGGTAGAGGTTTCTGTTCACACATAAACAGTACAGGGGTCTGAAAACAGGCTCTTCCGAGCTGGGGCAGTAGGGGGCCTCAGACCTCAGTCATGCCCCCCCAGCACAAGCAAGCAGTCCTGTGATGACCACTAAGCCACTGCAAGAAGCACCCTGGGCTCTCCCAAGCCAGGCAGTGGGGGTCCTCGGGCCTCAGTCACATCCCCCAACATGAGCAACCAGCCCAGTGACAACAACCAAGCCACCACAGGAAGCGCCCCAGGCTCTCCCAAGCTGGGAAAGTGGGGGACCTTGGGCCTCAGTCACGCGCCCCCCAACATGACCAACCAGTCCTGCAACAACCACCAAACCACAGCAAGAAGGACCCCAGGTTCTGAGATGGGATGGTGGGGGGGGTGAGGGCTTTTGCCACATCCTCCTGACATCTGCAGCCAGCCCAGCAGTGACCAAGCCACTGCTAGAAGCCCCCCAGTCTCCACTGTGGGAATGAGGGGGGTGCCACAGACCTCAATCCCATCCCTCCTCCTTCCTCTTTCTTCCATCACATTTCCTTCCCCTTTCCCCTCTTCCCCTCCCTCCCAACTGCCCTGCAACAACATCATAGAATGTAAAAAATAATATTAATAAAATTAAATTTAAAAATTACCTTTAAAAAGGATTTGCATAAAAAAAATTATGATAGAATTCCTTTTTAATATGGAGCTTCTCCTATGTATTTAAAATGTGATTCAGTTTATAGAAATGCAGTTTACTCTTACAGACCCTCTGACAATGAAAAGCAAGTCATTTGTGTCATGGGCAGACAAATGAGAGAATCTAAAGACATACAAATCATTGCACACATGAGACTTGTTAGGCTTTTTTTCCTCGACAACATGATCATGAGTCGTAGTCATAGATGATAGTCAAATGACCAGAATCCCTGAGATTGCTCCCTCTTAATTTTCTAACAGCTAATTGTAAGATATCCATGCCAGTTGACCCATATAAGTGTGGCCACAAAACCAAGGGAGGAAAAAAGACTGCTTAGAGTCTTCTTCATAACTCCCCATGTCAATGTCTACCTGTATCTATAAAATTATATCCATAGATCTATGTCAGTTTTTCTCAAACTTTTTTCCATTATGGCCCCTTTAGAAATGTTTTTAGATTTCTTTTTCCTAATCTCCACCACAAACCCCCAATGAAATTTTAATGCCACAGATACACTGTCTGTGTACACTGCATATCTGCCTATGTACACTGCATATCTGTCTATGTACACTGCATATCTATGTACACTGCATATGTGCCTATGTACACTGCATATGTGCCTATGTACACTGCATATCTGCCTATGTACACTGCATATCTATGTACACTGCATATCTGCCTATGTACACTGCATATCTGCCTATGTACACTGCATATCTTTCTATGTACACTGCATATCTATGTACACTGCGTATCTGTCTATGTACACTGCATATCTGCCTATGTACACCGCATATCTATGTACACTGCATATCTGCCTATGTACACTGCATATCTGTCTTTGCGGAGCCACAGACTACTGTAAAATCCAAGATATTTTCTACCTCCCCTAAGAACCAAATTTGCCCCCTCAGGAGTGATTTCACCCTGGTTGGAGAATGCCTACTCTATGTATGTGTTACTCGTGTGCTACATATATGCATTATATGTATGTGTATATATTATGCAAACATAATATATGTGCATAGAAAATGAGAGAAATGACACATACTTTCTACTTTCTTCATCATATTTTCTAAGATGTTTCAACTTCCACAATAACCAAGTATTACTTTCAGTGGAGAAAAAAAAATAAAGCCTCTTATTTCGTGTGTGTGTGTGTGTGTGTGTGTGTGCGCGCGCGCGCGCACGCGCTAGTAAGGCCAGAGAAGGAAAACCACACACTTAAATGGAAAAAAAGAAAGGAAAGGAAAAGAAGGAAGTAAGCAGTTCTTAGAGAGTGAACACAAAGCAGCAGAAATGGTTTTGATTAAGACCAGTCATGGCTGTCTGACATATTCCAACACACCTGCACGGCAAGGCTCCCAGCAGAGATAAGACACGCTACAGCTAATATTTTTTTTCTTGCCGTGTTCATTCTGAAAAGGTGAGATCCTACTGGGGATAGGTTTGAAACCCAAACAGTCCGTCTGATAAACACCATCATCGATGTGGCTGAGAGTGCTGAGGATAAAAGGTCTAAACCTAGCCTTCCTCCAACCCAAGACCTCCCACGGTGTTGTGTGCTTTAAAAATCACAGGAACCAACAGTTTTGAAAGATTTGGATCCTGTTCAGAAAGACCTGTGACTTTGAAACTTTGTTTCATCCTTTAAAAGGAAATAAAGGTTCTGAAGACTGCTGAGTTAGCAACAGAGACCAGGCCCAGCAGAGTATGGGGTTAAAGAAAAGAAACCAGAGACAAAAGAGAGACTGCTGAAACCAGAATGCACTGAGTAGCTCTGGAAGTCTCTTTGGCCCCTTTCCACGGGATATAGAGCTGGCTTCTCAAACCTTCTCACCTACACTCTGAGGCGGTTTATTCTAGAATCAAAGCCATCCAGAGTGGGAAAAACCACCAGAGGGAGTGAAAAAAAGCACATATCTGAAACAGGTTTTACAAAACAACACAAGTATTTATTCTTACCACATGTAATGTGTTCCAATATATTCTAGTCTAGGCTAGTCTATTTCATTTTTTTAATGCTAGTCACAGCCCATGAAAATGATGCCATCGTCCACTAATGAGTCATGACCTCAGATTTAAAAATATGAATGTATTCCAACCCCTTTGGTCCACAGATGAGAAAGCCAAGATTCAGAGAGGTTAAATTCAAGGTCACAAGGCTGCCTTCTGGCAGAACTAGGAGCAGCTCAGACCCAGGTAAATGTTGGCTGTTGTTATCAGTCTAATAACTGGAACTCAGCTCGACTAATGCCTTTCCTATAAGCCCTGCCTTATTGAATTCCTGGTCAGAATTCATGCTGCCTCCTTTCCCCCTGCCCACACTATCCACGTTACCTCTGTCTCTGTCTTGGATTTTTTTTTTTTAAAACACTTGAGGACGTGGTGCCCTGATGTCTCCCTGTGAATCTGGAGACATGGTCCCAGGCCAAGTGGTCCCATGGCATTGTCCACATCACTAAACTCAACACTGTGCCTCTCTCCTCTCCTCTTGCCATGAACACAGCATCCTCTGAGGAGCTACTTTCCTTGAGGAAGAGTTGAGCTTGCTAACCCAGACAGAAGAACCTGATGGGCAAAGCTTCAGTCTGCAGGATACATTGTACAATCAGTGTCTCAGATTCACCCACGCATGGTAGCAAGAGCTCCTAAAACACTGACTGAATTGGTGGAGACCCTCATGGGCAGCTACTCTGAAGCCCCCTGAGGGATGACAACTGAGCACAGGCAATAGGAGGGGTCAGTTGTATGTCCCAGAGTCCTGGGACCCTCAGCAGTGCTTAAATAATGTGCTGCAGGTCTCTTATGACGTTTCACTCCATCAACTGGGAACTGATATACATCAACTGATATACAATTTCCAAAAAGGCTGAGTCGATTTGGAAGACTTTGAGGAAGTGGGCAATTCAGCCCTATCCAGACAAAATAAACCCAACAGGGGTCTGGGAAAAGGCTCACACTTAAAAACCAAAGCCAGCCTTTCTCACTTGACCCCTATCTTGTAGATTAAGAGATCGTGTTTCCAGAGACTCTTCTTTCTGATCAAGTTCTGCATCACTTTGTGGCATGCACAGGGAGGCGGTGAGGAGGGTGCCCTGACTGTGGGACACTATAGCAAGCAGACCCCAAACACCTTCCCCACCTTCCACTAAGGTGGCAGCTTGGCCCCCAGCCTTCCTGCAACTCTACCGCACGTCCACATCTTGAGGTCTCAGCAGCCTCCAATCTCTGTGGTTCTCACAAAACCATGAAGCTCAAACCCAACTCCAATCAGAAAAGTATCCATCCTCTACTTAAACCTCTGAGGTCCCAAACATGTGTTCTGTGTCCCCAAGCTAGCTGTCACACCACAGCTGGAATGACCTTCGTAAAATCGTGTCCTTCACTTAAATCTCTCTAGGGCCTTCACAGGTCCTTAGAATGGAAAATCAATCTCTACACCATGGCTTCCAACGGAGTTTCACAAACCACAGCCCATGGGCCAAATCTGGCCAGGGACCTGTTTTGATAGGTGAAGTTTTATTGGAGTACAGTCACACCCATTTGTTTACGTATCGTCCATGGCTGTGTGTGTGCTACAACGGCAGACTTGAGTAACTGCAACAGAGAACAGACGGCCTGAAAAACCTAAAATATTTACGCTTTAGCCCTTTACAGAAAAAGTTTGCCAACCCCTGGCTTGCAGGATCCTGCCTAACTTTTTTTTTTTAATTATTGTAATAAAATACACATAACATAAAATTTACCATTTTAACCATTTTTAGATGTGCAGTTCAGTGACAGTAAGTACACTGGTATTGTTGTGCAACCATCACCACCATCCTTGTCCAGAACTTTTTCATCTTCCCAAATTGAAACTCTGTTCCTATTAAATAATAACTTCCCATTCTCCCTCCTCCCAACTCCTGGCAACCACTATTCCACTTTCTGACTCTATGAATCTGAGTACTCTAAGTACCTCATATACGTGGAATCATGTAGAATTTGTCCTTTTGTGACTGGCTTATTTCACTTAGCATAACCTCTTAAGAGTTCATGCATGTTGTAGCATGCATCAGAATTTCCTTCCTTGTTGAGGTTGAATAATATTGCATTCTAAGGATAGACCATATTTTGTGTATGCATTCATCTGCTGGTGGACACTCGGGTTGTTTCCACCCTTAGGTTATTGGGAATGGTGTTGCTCCCTTAGCCACAGGGACCTCTGTCAATTCCCCCAATGTGTCACGCTTCCTTTCTCCCTCCACTGAGATGAGCTGTAGGTATCAAACATGCACTGGATTTCAAAGACTTCCAGAAACAAGAATGCTAAATATCTAGGTAATAATATTTTACATTGATTCTATGTTGACATGATAATATTTTGACATACTGTGTTAAATACATATTATGAAAATTAATATCTTCTTTCTTTTTATTCTTTTTAAAGTAGCTACTAGAAAATTAAGGTTAATGCATAGCTCATATCCTATTTGTAGGAGCAGCACTAGGCAGGGCTCAACAAACTTTTCCTGTAAAGGGCCAGATGGCAAGTATTTTCAGCTTTGCAGGCCATACTCAACTAGGCCATTGTCACACAAAAGCAGCCATAGACAATGCATAAAAGAATGAACACGTTCATGTTCTAAGACATTTTATTTACAAAAACAGGCCACAGGTCAGATTTAACCATAGTTTGCCAACCCATAATCCAGAATATTAATAGTATAAAACAGTTTCTAGAAAATCCTATTCTGTTCATCTTCTCAGAACCCTCAGTGAAAAGCCATGTTTCATTCAACGAGAGTGGAAAACACAAGTCTATTCCCGCCTCCTTGGCCACCAGGTGGCCCCTTGCAGCCCAGGGCCCCTCCGCTCCGGGGCACCCTAAACCACACTCACTTGGGCGTGTGAGCCTCATCCACGCGGTGGCCCAGCTGGAACTCGTGGGATTTGCTCCGATGCAGTGCTGTGAACCCTGGGATCAAGTGGATCAGCTTTCGGGAGGAGGGCGGTGGGGTCCCCGGGGGCTTCAGCTTGTTCTTCCTCCTTATGGGTGGTGTACCCGGCGGGGTGACGGTGACGATATTGGGGGTGCGTGGAGGGGTGCGGACTGTGTGCCGCTGCCGGGGCGAGGGGGGCAGGGAACGGTGGCCAGACTCCATTGGTGGTGGCGGGCACAGGCCTGGATAGGCGTCCACGGTGAGCCTGTCCACATGGGTGTACACGGGGGCCCCAGGAGTGGGGCTGGTGTGACAGTAGTGCTGGACGCACTTGGACTGGACCCTGGGGCTCTGGGAGAGGTGGGTGCGGATCCATGGGGTGGGCTCCGGGGTGCACACGGGATTGTTCTCCTTCCCCGTCTCTGTGGTGGGCCACTGGATGGTCCAATCTTGTTTGGAAAGGTTGCCTCCTGAATTGGAACAAAGGAGCAGAAAGAACGGATAAGCCGTGAGAAAGCCAGGTGGGTTACACTATGGGCACCACTGCATCACATGCACCATTACATCACATGGACCATTGCATCATATGCACCATTTCACCATATGCACAATTAGGCCATAAACACCTAAATATATAAATGTGCACCTTGTTATATCATGTGCACATTTACATAAATACAACCACACCCACTTGACTGCTAGGAAAAGAGAATGAAATCCCTTTGCTGATCATGTTACCCTCTCCCCCACTCAGCTGCCTTACCTTCCACTGTCCCCTGGGAGCCCACAGAAAAGCAAAGAAGTTAATTCTTGCCTTTTGAGCTTTCCAAAGGTCCCAGTTCCAGCAGTTCTGAGGTGATTTAAAGGATGTTCAAGGACAGCTTTTCCCTGACTTGGCAATTTTAATACCTAACCCCCCATGTGAGATACACAAATTCTGCAGCAGTCAAGTGCTCCCCGGTCCCTCCCTGTCTACTTCTGCTGGGTCTACAGTTGCCATGTACTCATTCATGCATTTGTCCAACAAACATTTTCTGAATGCTGCCTATGTGCCAAGCACTGTGCTTGGAAAAGGCACATCAGCAACACACAGACAAGGTCCAGGTGCTCTGGACTTATATTCTGCCAAAGCAGAGACATGATAGGCAAGCAAACAGGCTCGCTGAGGGATTTCAGATGGTTATTAGCACTGGGAGGGAAATAAACAGAATGATGTGATAAAAAGAGTGTGGTCAACAGCAAATGGATAAGCAGACTGTGGTACTTACAAACCACGAACTACTGCTCAGCCATTAAAAGGAACCAAGTATTGATTCACATAACAACCTGAGTGAATCTGCAGAGAATTATGCTGAGCAAAAAAAGTCAATCCCAAAAGGTTATTTACTGTATGACTTCATTTATATAACATTTTTGAAATGGAAGTAAGTTGATGGCTGCTAGGCATTAGGGATGAGGGACAAGAAGGTAGGAGGGAAGTGGGTGTAGCTTTCAAAGAGCAACATGAGGGATCCCGGATCCCGGATACTGGAGTGTTGGAACTCTCCAGTGTCTTGACTGTGGTGATGGATACATAAACCCACCCAGGGGATACAATTATATAGAACTAATCACACACACACACACACACACACACACACACACACACACTCACCAGTGAAAGTAAAATGGGAAATCTGAAGATCAGTAGATTGTATCAATATCAATGTTCCAGTTGTGATATTGTGCTACAGTTTTGTAAAATGTTACCATTGGGAGAAACTGGGCAAGGTGTACAAGGGATTTGTCTGTATTATTTCTTATAACTGCCTGTGAATCTACAATGATCTCAATTAAAATTTCAATTAAGAAATGAAAATAAAATACAAAACTACAGGAGGAGGTTACTTTCGTGGAGTGATCAGGGAAGGCCTCTTAAGGAAGTGACATTTACGCTGTCATCTGAAGGACAAGAAGGGGATCGCTGTGCCAAGAGCCAAGGACAGAGCACACCAGGCAGGGGAAACAGCAAAGGCAAAGGCCTGGAGGTAGAAAGGACTGATTTTTTTTTTAAGTCTTCCAACAGTTTATTAGAAAGAACAGTGACTTTTTAAAAAAAAATCCCCAACATCATGAACATAAATTGAGGCCTTCAGCCCTAGTAGAAGCTGAAGCAAAAAAAGAAAAAGAAAAAGAAATTAACAAATCCAATAGTGTATTAACATTTCCCACTCATTTGCCATATTGACAGCGCAAATGCAAGTTTGGTCTAAAGACAGTCTCTCCGGCAACAATGCACAGCCTTTCTCCTCCTGCACACTAAGAAACACAAACAGAATGGTCCAGCAATAGCACATGTACGGGCTTCTAAGCCATCTAAATTTAGGACAGTTGCTTTCCTAGGACTCTTTCTTGGGTGCCTTTGTGAAGGCAAGTTTCTGAGGTATAATGACAATGGATGACAAGCTCAAGGAGAGGCTGAAAGGACAAGTGATGGACAGACCACCAGGCCCATGGGCCAAGGTGCATTTTGGATTTTACACCAAGTTCAGTGGGAAGTCATTGAGAGTTTTGAGGCAGGGGAGACATTTCATCTAATGTTCATTCTCAAAGATCACTCAGGCAGCTGGATGGGAAAGAGGAGCCCGATTAATTAAAGGGTTGGACAGGGATAATGAAAGAGATGATCCCGGCTCTAACTGGGGTGGTGGCAGCAAAGATGGAGAGGGGCCAGCTGGGCATCAACAGAGGAAGAAGAGCAGGCAGGACCTGGAGGAAGGTAATCATGTGGGTCCTCCCATGACGGTCCAAGCAAGGAGATTTGGGACAGAAAGATATTGCAACTCATAGCTGACTAGCAATAACAATAATAATTACTATAATGACCGTAACAAGAGCTAATTGATAGCACACTTGACAGTTTACAAAATGCTTTCATAAACACTGACTCACTGCCCCATTTTTAATTAAGATAATTTCTTTTGCTATTACACATTCATTAAAGAAAAATTAGAAAATTCAGATAAGGAAAAAGGCATGTTGTTCTATAGCCTGGCCACCCCTACTAGGGTAGTGGAGCCTTCCAGATGGTTTTCTGTGCATATATTTTACCCAAAAAGAAAAAACGAAAGTGCCATAACACCTTATTTAATGATTTGTCATCTGCTTTCTTCACTTCTCATATTGAGACTGTTTTACATCTTAATTTTTGTGCAAATTGTGTGCAAAAGGCCATTTTGATCTCCATTTTATAGATAAGGAAACGGATGCAGAGATGAAGATGTGCCTAACGTCAGGTCACTAGAGAGACAGTAACTGTCAGCTGGGATTCAAACCCAGGACCTCGGCCACCTCAACTACCAAGACATACAGATGTGACAGAGAGCTGGAGCCTGTATTTGCCAAAGACCATGGACCACCATGGATCAATCAAATAGGAATAGATGCTAGAAAAAGGGCTCATTTCTCACCAGGGTCTCCCTTTTCTCTACCCCCAGACTTGCCAGAGCATTCTACCAAAGTCCCCATCATTACAATACCTACTCTCTAATATCTACACACACTCACATTAGCCCAGTGACTACAAGATTCAGCCTTAGGGTCAGATGACTTGGACTCCAAATCTAAGCTCCCCCACTTACTGGCTGTGTGGCCTTGGACATTCCTCTAACCTCTCTGAGCCTTAGCTTCCTCATCTGTGAAACGGGACTATAATAGGACCTAACTCAGGCACTACCATGAGAATCAAACACGATATAGCACAAGCAATGTACCTAGCACAGCTCCTAGCACACAGTAGGTGCTCCGTAAGTGTGAGCTGCTTTTATTGTAACTTTCAACACTATGGTAATATGTCAATCTCTCCTGTTACTCAGGCACTACCATGAGAATCAAACACGATATAGCACAAGCAATGTACCTAGCACAGCTCCTAGCACACAGTAGGTGCTCCATAAGTGTGAGCTGCTTTTATTGTAACTTTCAACACTATGGTAATATGTCAATCTCTCCTGTTTAGAGAGTATGTACTGGTTCTGAGAGCTTTACTATCATCATCCTTTGTACAGTGAGGAAGCTGGTGTTCAGAGGGGCTAAATAACTGGGAGTCGGGGACAGAACAGGAATCTGGCCAAGATCAGTTTCTCCATCACCCAGCAATCTCTGGATTGATGTATTGGCTCAGGGAATAAAAACTAATTGTCATATTAGCCTAAGTAAAACATGTTTAAAAAATCAAATCTATTTTTTAAAGTATCTTAATTATATACTGCACTACAAAGCCACAAATAAGTACTATAGGTATTATCACTATAAGCCATTACCCAAACTGAATAAAGGGAAGCAGTACGGGACTGGGAATCAGAGGGACCTCGCTTAGAATTCTGGTTCCACCACTGACCAGCTCTGGGATCTTGGGCAAGTTACTTAATCTCTCTGAGCCTCAATTTGGGGGTTCATAAAATGGGAATAATTATTGCTTTATTGGAGAATGCAGTGGGGATTAAATGTGTTAATTCATTCATGCATGTATTACACAAATACTTGAAAGCCTTTCATTTACCAGGCACTGTTCTAGGCACCAGGATAGAGCAATGAATAAAACAGACAAAAATCCCTGTGATTGTGGAGCTCACGTGCTGCATAGGGAATCAGAGAAGAAAAGGAGGTGAACAGATAGATGACATGTATAATTTATCATGTATTATATGTCAGTGATAATAAATGCTGCAGAGGGAAAGAAAGCAGGGCATAAGAATGAAAAAGGTTCTGGGGCTACTTTAATCAGAAAAGGATGAGGAGGTGGCAGCAGACATTTGGGCAAATATCAGAGTGAAGTGAGGGGCAAGTTCATGAGATAAAGTGAGTCAAACTATCAGACAGAGCCTGGACCATCACGATGATGCAGACAATGGGGCAGATGAGGATGGACTGAAACATCTACTGGGGATGGCTTGTGGCTCATCCCATCTGTCCCCAGGCATTGACTGTGCCAGCCCCTGCGGTTGAGTGTCTTTCTCTTCCCTGCCCTCGAGATGCTCACAGTCTAGTGGGAAAGGTCAACAACCAAATAAGCTCTCACTGCAATTCCATTCCTAGCTATAGACCCCAAAGAATTAAAAGCAGGAACTCAAATGCTTGCACACAAATGGTTCACAGCAGTACTATTCACAGTGGCCAAAAGGTGGAACCAACCCAAGTGCCGATCAGCTGAGGAATGGATAAACAAAATGCGGTACGTCTGTATGATGGGATATTCTTCAGCCATGAAAAGGAATGAAGGACTAATTCAGGCTACAATGTGGATGAACCTCAAAAACCTGCTAAGTAAAAGAAGCCAGACACAAAAGGTCGTATATCGTATGACTCCATTTCCATGAAATGTCCAGAGTAGGCAAATCCATAGAGACAGAATACAGACTGGCAGCTGCCAGGGGCTGGGGGAGGAGGAGAATGGAGGTAACTGTTCAACAGGCGCAGGGTTTCCTTGGGGCAATGAAAATATTTTGGAGCTACTTAGGGGTGGTGGTTGCACAACATGTGAATGCACCAAATGCCACTGAATTGTTCACTTTAAAATGGTTGATTTTATATTATGTGAATTGCATTTCAATAAAATAAATCAGTTAGTACTCACAATAGCAGACATGGAATCCTCTGTCAGAGAGAGTGCAGGAGTGTGTGGGCACAAAGGACGGGAACCCTGCTGGCTGAGGACAGGTGGGGAAAGGCACCCTGGAGGAGGTGGCGCCCGAGCCCACTCCTTGAGGATGAGAATGAGAAGTTCCCAGAAAACAGGGCAGAGGAGGAGGAAAGGGGGGTAAGGAAAGACCATCTGGGGATGTGCTCTCCTAGGTGGAAGGGGATGCTGACGGGTAAGGGTTAATGTGACTGATACCCTGCAGCTGGCCTCCCAAAGAGGGACATGGTCTCCTGCAGAACTGGAAACTTGTGGCAGTGGAGGGCTTATGGCAGTGAAACCCAGCAATGAGCAGGGTGGAAGCTCTGCTCTGCGACGTCATACAGCTGCAAGCTCAAGGCTTGGACCCCAGCCCCATGGTCATGCCAAGAGAAGGGCTGGCACTCCCCTAACCATAAATGATGACAGGGTAGAAGCCAAGTTTCTGTTGGGGCATACTCTATCCACAGGGCTTGGGCCCCAAACTCCTGCTCATGACAAGGACAAAGCTGGCTCTCCCAGCAGGCAAATGCTAAGAAGTGGATTGGGGCTGGAGGCCAAGGTTCTGCCCATGGTATCACTGTTGCATGCCAGCCCCTGATCACACCAGGGAGGGGCTAGTGCTTCCTTGATCACACAGCTTAAAAGCCACACAGCCCAGTGGATGGGTCCCTTTCCGGGGTTTGCCATCGAGTCCTCCTGCAATCCAGTGTGCCAACCCAGAGTGCAAAGGGCAATGGGGGGCCATATACCTGCCACTCTTCCTGTCCCTGTGCCATTAAAGCCATGCAAGAAACCTTGGTGCACAGGGTGTGCGGGCATTTGTCTTTGTTGCTCAATAGGATCCCTGTGTGTGTAGGGGAGGGACACAATCAGCTGAGCATTGTGGAAAGATGTCTCTGACCATGGTATGGAGAAAGGATTGGACAGGGCCAGTCTAGCAGAAGGAACCCAGCCTGAGGCTCCAGGAGGCATCTGCATGGAAGATGATGAGGATGCAGCGTGGGATTGTGGCAGTGGAGATGAAAAGAGGTGGACTGAGTGGATATAAGGGGAGAAAGAAAAAACAGCTAACATTTATTGAGAATGTCCAAGTAAAAAGTATACATTCACACAACCATCATATGAAGTAGGCAAAAATTACTCTTTTATAGATGAGGAAACTGAGGCACAGAGAGGTTAGATGGATGCTCAAGGCCACACAGCCAGGAAGCAGGACAGTTGAGGTATAGGACTGCACTGTACCCTCAACCAAGACACTAAGCCCAGGTTGATGTCCTGGATGCTAGACTGGATCACACA
The DNA here is from genome assembly GCF_000696425.1 of Galeopterus variegatus. Lineage (NCBI taxonomy): Eukaryota > Metazoa > Chordata > Mammalia > Dermoptera > Cynocephalidae > Galeopterus > Galeopterus variegatus. The sequence goes on along the minus strand of NW_007728997.1, from coordinate 89,269 downwards.
GTGGCTGGTGGCACTGATGGCAGCAGCAGGAAACACAGGAGAAGGAAACAGCACAGAGGAGGCGACCAGTTCCTGCAGGACACCCAGGAGGAGAAGACAGGGATGCAGCTGAACCTCACCTTCTCCCTCCTCCCCAGGAACCCTGGAATCATTCCTCAGGAAGAAGTGATTTTTCTAGCATGAAAAGATTGATCATGAAATTCTGAAATCTCCTGATCCTATCCAAGACAGTGTCAGGCCCATCTTAGATTTTTTTCTTTTTCTTTTTCTTTTTTTTTTTACAAAGACATGACATGACTTAATCACATTCACCTCTGTCTCCTCTCCTGTCTGATCTCTAAATCTTCACAGCAGACCTCCCACAACCCTGAATTACACACAGGACAGGAAGGGGGGGGTTCTGAGCATGTTACTGATTCCCTCAGAAGGAGAAGAGATACCTCTGCATTTGGAAGACTTGCTTTCTGAACCGGGTTCTGAGCATATTACTGATTCCCTCAGAAGGAGAAGAGATACCTCTGCATTTGGAAGACTTGCTTTCTGAACCAAAATGACCATAATTAATTCTCCTAAATAAACATCAAGCAAGGAAGTAGGAGATTTTATGATGCACAGGACATCCTGACCTTTGCAAGATGACACTTGGACATTAACTTGTCCCTGCCTTTCCTGTGACTCAGTTTCTTCACCTGTAAAATGGGGATAACAACAAAGCTTTCTCCTAGGATTGTTAAGAGGATTAAATAATGTCATGCCAGTAGAGTATTTAGCTTTATCCCTCGCACACAGCCAATGTTGTATACACGTCCATGTAAGATGGGGTAAAACCATCCATTTCACATGATACCAGTGAAAATTAAATAAGATAAACATAAAAAGTGCCTTGCATTGTGCCTGACACAGAGCCAGCAGTAAAAAATCATTCAGTCCTTATCCATGTTCTTGCCATGTGCTGTCCCCTACAGAAAGCAAACTCAGAGCATCAAAAGCCACCAAGCCCTTCACTGTGACTTCAGTTGTCACCCCAAAAAGATCTTCTGAAAATCTAACCCCCAATACTTTATTTGCAAATATGGTCTTTGTACATGTAATTGAGTTAAGATGAGTTAATACTGGATTAGGATGCACCCTAAATCCAATCACTGGTATCCTTATAAGAAGAGGAGAGGACACACAGAGGAGAAGGACATGTGAAGATGGAAGCAGAGATTGGAGTGATGTGGCCCAAGCCAAGGCATGCCAAGGATTGCCAGCAACCACCAGAAGCTGGGGGAGAGGCATGGAACGGGTTCTCCCCTAGAGCCTTCAGAGGGAGTATGGCCCTGATGACACCTTGATTTCAGACTTCAAGCCCCCAGAACTATGAGAATAAATTTCTGTTATTTCAAGGCACCTACTTTGTGGTGGCCTTATTACAGCAGCCCTAAAAAACTCATACTGCCCTCAACCAGGAATCAACAACATCTACTGAGTACCGATCAGGGAGTCATCACATACAAGCAACACTTGGAGGGCACTTCCCGGACCTAGGTTTAGGGAATTCAGCATTTATCTTACCTGCCCTGAAAGGCAGATATTATTGATCCATGTTATCAATGAGTACTGGATAGTGATAGGACTTGGCTTAAGTCCCTAGGTTGGTAGTAACCTATGCCTTCGCTTTCCCCCTTTATCACATAGCATCCTGCAGCTAAGCTGGCATGCACTGCACCCCATAACCCACTGTTTCTCCAAACACACACACACACACACACACACACACTCCACTGGGTTCAAAGAAGCACTGAGTTGCCTCAAGTTTCCCTTCCTTCCTTAAAGTTTTTTCAAAGTCTGAGAGAGAAGAAGAAAGAAAGAAAAGCTTTACCCCCCACCAAATTCCCTTCCCCATGAAATTCTCTGCCTTTCCACTCCTACATTTCAAAATCAGAAGTTAGGGGATGAAGAAGCTAAAGTCTCATTTCATTAACCAAATTGCCAGCTGCTAAATTGACAGGGATTCAACTTCTCTCTGCCAAAGCTTCAGAAGTGTTTTACTGATGGGCTGCATTATATCAACACTTTCTCTCTCTCTTTTGATCCTCTTTTTAATAAAGTCTGAGGGAAAAAAAGGTAATTTTTCATTTTAAATAGGGAAGGAGTGGTAGCAAGGGCTCTGAGGGTTATTAATCGTCACCCCTGCTATCTTGTCATCCGTTTCTGGAAAATCATTTTATTTCAAGTCTTGAAATGGGTGGGGAGAAGGGAATAGGTTTTAAGAAATGAAAGGTCTGAGGATTGATTAAAGGCATTTCAAGGTGCAGGGGTTTTTTCTTTTGACATTCTCTGATAAGGGATTAGGTGAAGTAAAAGTGATTCTCAAGGAGGGAAATGATTTTTCAGAAAGTCTAAGCAAGTGTCTAACTTCTCTGTCCCTTCCCATTAAAATGTGATAAACAGGCAAATGTGCAGCTTAGAATTTGTCTGAATTTCAGAGCCAGCGTCAGAATGTGTGCAAGCTTTAGTCCTTCAGAGGCAGAAGTAGCAGAGAACCCACCACCCCAGGGTCACCTGCTTGTAACTTTTGTGAATATTTCAAAGCACTTGCTAGTTTAACCCTAGTAACTTTCTGGCAAGAAGCAGAACTTTTCAATGCTGGTTGAAAATATTAGACTGAAGTCATTAGTAGACCAAAACAAACAAACAAACAAAAAACAGGCAGGGGAGAGGGTTTTAATTTAATCCTAACTTCCCAGCAAGAAACAGAACTTTTAGACACTGGTTGAAAATATTAGACTGAAATGACGGGTAAAGCAAATAATAGTAACAGTAACAATTATTATTAATAACTAATAATACTAATTAAGAGTTACTATTTATTGAACACTTACTATGTGCCAGACACTATTCTAAGTATTTTACATGTATCACCTCTGGTATCCTCATAAGACCCTACAAATAAAATTCTGCTGTTGTCTTCATTTGACAGTGGGCAAAATGGAGAATTATTTGAGAGACTGAGTTGCTCTAGGTCAGACAGCTAGCAAATGGTAGATTCGGGTTTCCATTCCAGATCTATACCCTTCACCATTGATGCTTTCTCCAGAGCCTCCCAAACCCCTGAGGAAATGAAAGACCCAACCAGAAAGCCCTTGAAAACTGAGCCATTTTATACAGACCTGTAGGTCAGCTCTGGGGACAACTCCTCTGACCCTCCAAAAATCAAATATGACACCCGTTTTAGCCACAATCCCTGAAATAAGTGAAACCTGAAATCCAGGAAGAATTTTTGAGCTTCTACTTGCAAAAAGAAGAGAATAAGGACAAATGAAAAGCACACAATTGCCAAAGCAATTCAACACAACCAAGTATCTTAATCTAAGACCTCATTAATGAGCTTGGCATACAGCCAAACTCTGGGTCCCACTGGGTACTGGCCCCGCCACAGGATGTCCCCAAGTAGAACCAAACAAATGCACTGACCCCAGTCTGTGCAGGTCATCTGGGAGATGGGACAGGGCAGAGCGTGGGCTCTGGCCCAGTAATGCCCCCTAGGTCCTGCTCTCTAAGTCACTTATGATTTTATTACCCACCAGGAAATCTAGCAAGATTAACCTTCACTCACTAACTTTAGGGTAGCTTTTCACTCTTAACAAAGCTCTTAAAAAAAAAAAAATTAAGGTGAAATTTACATTAACCATTTTAAAGTGTAGAATTCAGTGGCATTTAGCACATTTACAATGCTGGGTAACCACCACCTCTATCCAGTTCCAAAACATTTTCATCATGCCCAGAAGAAAACCTCCTCCCCAGCCCCTGGAAACCACTAATCTCTTTTCTGTCTCTATGGATTTACCTATTCTGGATATCCCATATGAATGCAATCATACAGTACATGGTCATTTGTGTCCAGGTTCTTTCACTTTGCATAACATTTTCAAGGTTTATCCAAGTGTGGCATGGATCAGTACTTCACTGCATTTTATAGCTGAGTGATATGTATATACCACATTTTGTTTTTCTATTCATCAGCTGATGGACATTTAGGTTATTTCCACCTTTCAGCAATTGTGCATAGTGCTGCTGTGAATGTCTGTCTGTAAGTATTTATTTAGACATCTATTTTCAATTACTTAGGGTATATACTTAGGAGTGGAATTGCTGGGTCATGTGGTAACTCTATGCTTAACCCTCTAAGAAACCACCAAACTGCTTTCCACATTAGCTGCACCAGTTTTTACTCCCACCAGCAATTCACAAGGGTTCTGATTTCTCCACATCCTCATCAATACTTGTTATTTTTCATTATTTATTATTATCATCATTATTACTGTTATTATTATTGACATCCTAGCAGGTATTTAACAAAGCACCCACTAGGTGCTTTAATAATGACCATAGCTAATGTTCACTGAGCACTCACTATGGGCCAGGCTTCGGTGCCATCTCTTCTCCTCCTCAGGCCTTGTTTCATTTAATTCTCACAACAACCTTACAAGGTTGGCAAGGACAGTAACGGTTTGGAGAAGTTGAGTTATTTTCCCAAGACCAAGATTCCCACCAAGATTTGAACCCTGACCTGACCACAGAGTACGTTCTGTGGTTGCTACACAACACATGGCACATCTGAATTAATAATCACAGCCACCAGGGGCATATGTATTATCAGCTCCATTTTTCAGATTGAAAAACTGAGCCTCCAAGAGGAGTAGGAATTTTCCCTAGGTCCACCCATCTAAATAGTTCCAGGTTCATCCAGCTCTAAACCCCATATGGTTTCCCCTCCACTGTGTAAACATTGTTTCACGGTATTGAGTGCTTTAGTTGTCAAGTACTATTAGAATTGAGACTGGACTATGTCCAGTCTCAGAATGAAAAGAGCAATTGCCACTGTCCATTGGACATTTTAAACAGAAAAAAACCCATCCTGGTTAATACCAGTTAGAATCTATACTGGAAATATCGCAATAAAGTGCTTCCCAGGGAATCTTGCAGTTAGGGTGTCTGACACAAGCCATGTAAGAATTCGTTGCAACCCAGACTCACAGGGGTCCAGACTGGGGGGATTAAGGATAGAGGAAATGCTCAGGACACCATCTTCAACACTGACTTCAAGCGCATCTACATGGCTGGAGGTAGCTGGATCCCACGCTGGATATCACAGGTTCCTTGGAATCACGGTTCTGAACCCTAGTGACCGTCACCATCACACTGCAGCTCTGCACAGCCTAATATGGACTTTGGGGCAGAGTGGACAGTGCAGTGCACTGGACCTCCAGATGCCTGGGTTCCACCTCAGCTTGGGCTCAGCCCTGCCCTGCCCTTCCCACAGTGCTGAGGTCATTTTCTACCCACCCCCTTGGGGAGGCTTCCCCACCTACCCCCACCCAAGCTCCTCTCTCTCCTCCTCCCTCGCCTCCTGTTTCATTGTCCCCAGAGCCCTTACCACTCAGTGGAATCATTTTGTCATGGAGGTGATTCTCATTATTCACAGTAGTCGTGTTCTATAAAGTTGCTGCAAACACTGAATTAGCAAATACTGAACCATTGTTCCTAGGAGAGAGAGAGGGTAGGTTCCTTGAGCCTGGTCACAACACTTCTGTCCTCTGATCCACACACAACCTTGTTTTATGTGTGTTTCTGTTTAAAGACACCTTACTTAATGTTAATATTGAACTCAAGGCCTACATCTGAACAAAGAATTTCTGACATGTATTTTCTCGGGACATTAGACAGCAATTCAGCACTACACTTGGGGGCCATTTTATACAGCAGAGTCGTCAATGACAAAAAAGCACACAAAAAAGTGAAAAAGTGACAGTAATCTTAAGATGGCTAAAAGGACACTTGTTTACGTTATGAGGCTGAAACAAGAAAGTTGAGTGTTGCCCTGTTCAACCTCAGCTGGGAACGTGCACATCGGAAGACTCAGATTTTTTAACACTCTGCACGTGCATGTATTGATTTGGGGGCTACAAATACATTTTAGCAGGTAGGTGAATTAGCAATTATGGAACCCACGAATAATGTTTATTTGTTTTTTGTCTGTCTTCCTTCTTCCTTGCTGGAAATAAAAGGACACTTGTTTACGTTATGAGGCTGAAACAAGAAAGTTGAGCGTTGCCCTGTTCAACCTCAGCTGGGAACGTGCACATCAGAAGACTCAGATTTTTTAACGCTCTGCACGTGCACGTATTGATTTGGGGGCTACAAATACATTTTAGCAGGTAGGTGAATTAGCAAATATGGAACCCACGAATAATGTTTATTTGTTTTTTGTCTGTCTTCCTTCTTCCTTGCTGGAAAGGCCTGGACTAACATTCTTTTTCTTTCTTTTTTTTTTTTTCTTTTCATGGCTCACCAGTATGGGGATCTGAACCCTTGACCTCGGTGCTATAACACTGCACTCCAACCTCCTGAGCTAATTGGTCAGCCCCCCTTTCTGACCACTTTATCACCCGGTGCCTCTAGCACAGTGCCTTGCAATAAACAAATATAAATTTTTTGTCTTGAGGAATCAATGATATGTTGCTTGAATAAATATTTGTCAAATGAATCAATTCTTGAACACTCATAAATTAAAGCTGCCATGATGAATAATATCCGCACCATGCATCATCAATTCAGGCAAGAAATTAGGTGGCACAGGCCTTGCCAGGACCATTCAGCTCAGGCCAGCTCCACGGACACTGCAGGGGAGAGTCCACATCGGGAGAAGCCACATTGGAGAAGGATGACCTCTGAGACTCTTCTAATTCCAGAACTCTCTGTTGCTCTATCACTCAGCCTCCCTTGAGTGACAGACATTAACATTAGTTTTATAACCTCTTGTGTCGGCAAATTCATGAAAGCTGAAAGCAGCATTAGGTGACCTTATGTGCTGCAAGGCACCCTATTTTTATCCCCAGACAACTGACTTGGGGAGCAGGTTTTCCAAAACCCTTTGTATTTTCCACTGTGCAGATCCAGGTTTTCTCTACCAGTTTCTCTCTACAGAGACAGCACTTGTGAATTCTTCAGAGCATGTGTGATGGGAGGTCAATTGGTTCAGGTTATCCACATCTTGACCCAAAGGCAGAGAGAAATGTGGACACTTTCAGGGGAAAGGTGTTGGGTAAACTGTTATTATCTTTTTTAACCCCTCTAAACTAAGGCAGACACATCCACAGGCACCACGAGGCTTTTCCAAGACATCTAGTTTTAGTATCTGCCCACATAACTCCTTGCCATAGGATGCAGAATCCAGCAAGGCCAGTGAGCTGGGCTTGAGTCTCAGCTCCACCACTTACCAGCTGTGTTACCTGCGGTAAATTGCTTAACCTCTCTGAACCACACATCTAGTTTTAGTATCTGCCCACATAACTCCTTGCCATAGGATGCAGAATCCAGCAAGGCCAGTGAGCTGGGCTTGAGTCAGCTCCACCACTTACCAGCTGTGTTACCTGCGGTAAATTGCTTAACCTCTCTGAACCACAGTTTGTGCATCTATAAAGGGAATAATAAAAAATACCACCTTCTTTGAGTTGTTCAGAGACTTAATGAAAATAAGCACCTAGCTAATAGTCTGCCTGCTGTTAATGTTACTATTGTTGCTATTATTAGTAGTAATTCTGTTCCCCTCCCCTGGCAGAATTTGTTCATGCGTCTTTTGATTAGACACCTACTTATGTACAAGGCATTTCAATCTGAAGACAGATAATTTTTCCATCCACCCAGAATTTATACCCTACCCATTGGATTATATAGATCTACCATGGGAAAAAGAGGTAGTACAGCTCATTAATAATTTTTATATTGATGTGTTAAAATTGCAATATTTTGGAAATATTGGGTTAACTTAAATATATTATAAAAATAAATGTTGTTCCTCAAAAGGTTAAACATAGAATTACCAATTAGCAATTCCACTCCTAGGTATATATCCCAAAGAATGATCCAGCAATTCTATTCCTACATATATTCTCAAAAGCATTGAAAGCAGGGACTCAAACAAATACCTTTACACCAGCGTTCACAGAAGCACTAATCACAACAGCCAAAAAGCGGAAACAACCCAAGTGTACATCAATGGATGAATGGGTAAACAGAATGCAGTCTATCAATACAATGGGTAATTATTTAAGCCTGACACATGCTACAACATGGATGAACCTTGAAAATGCTATGCTAAGTGAAATAAGCCAGACACAAAAGGACAAATATTGTACATTTCCACTTACATAAGGTATGTAGCATAGGCAAATTTAAAGACAGAGGTATAACAGAGGCTACCAGGGGCTAGGATTACTTAATGGGTACAGAGTTTCTGTTTGGGATGATGAAAAAGTTCTGGAGATGAGTGGTAGTCATGAGTATACAACACTGTAAATGTATTTAATGCCACTGAATTGGACACTTAAAAGCAGTTAAAGTGTTATGTATATTTTACTACAATAAAAAATTAATGTCAGTAGGGTGTTTTATGTTTGTTTGTTTTTTTAATGTAACCACTGGACATTTTTAAACTACATGCATGGTTAGCATGATCTTTGTTTTGGACATATAATGTCTAGCACAAATCTAGAAGAGACAGACACTAAACAAGGAACCACACCTTAATTATTTAGTTACAATGTCACAGAGAGTTGTTGCAGTGTAACTAGAACTGAGCATTGGGGAGATGAGTGGGGTTTAATTAGGGAAAGATGGACAAATGTCCCAGCTGGAACCAGGATGTCCAAAGATATGATCCATTGGAGGAAACACAAGGGGCCAAAGGAGGTAGAGTGTAGATGGGCGGGGGGGAGAGGGGGCAAACAGGAGAGGTGAACCTGAAGGCCAAGGGCCATCTGCAATTTCATGGCACTGATGACCACCCCTTACGAACTAAACGCACTGCCTTTGAGTTGTGGACTTGTCCGTGTCTTCAATCAGACCATGAATTCCCACAGGTGAGGGGCTATGTCTTGGTTCTTTCCATCTCCTCATACCATCTCAGCCCCTGGCACAAAGTTGGAACCAACAAATAAACCAGCTTGACCTGATGGAGGCCAACACAAGTGGGTCCCCCTAGGAGCTAACCCTTCCTGACTGCCAGTCTGCCACCAGAGCCCAAATGCCACGTTAGCTATGCTTCCAAAGGGTATTTCTGGAAGGAGACGCTGCCAAGCCCAGTGATAAAGAACAAATGCAAAACTAAAAATATCCCTCCAGGTCTAAACAATAATCAACCCTTTGAAACTGATAAAAATCATAGACTGGGGTGGAACTAAGCGTGTCTAGATATTTAGCAATGCAGATCGTTCCATCCCTAGTTACTAACCTGAAGGGCAGTCTGATGCTGGGAGATAAGGCACCAGACTTGAATGGTTCAGTTGATTATCCACTCCACAAATCTTTATGGAGCAGTTACTATGGAGCAAATACTTGTAAGATGCTACAAACTTTGGTCAGCTTCTGGACAACAGTATCTGGACCATAACTCCTCTCACATTGCAGAAGAAACTTCTGGATATCTTATTTTCAAGGGTTAATAAGGAAACTAACTTTTTTCTTCCTTTTCTGCAGGTGGACTGTATGGGGATCCAAACCCGTGACACTGGTGTTACTAGCACCACGCTCTCCCAAGTGAGCTGACTGGCCAGCCAGTTAATAAGGAAAACTAACATTTTGAAAGGACCTACTACGTACCAAGAGCTGCGCAAGACAATTTTGCCTGTACTACCTCATTTTAATTCTTGCAGCAACACTGGAAGATAGAAATTATTCTTCACAAGGTACAGATGAGATTCTAGGGGTCCCAGTTTTATTTGTTGTAAGCTACACAGTCCTAAAGGAAAAAGCTAAAATTTGAACCCAGAGCTCCTCCTTATTCCTCTTGTGGTGGACGTCGACAGTGAGAGGTGAGAAAAGTTCAACTGAGCCAGAAAAAGAAGAAAACTGGGAAAGGGTGTAGGATGAGAAGAGGAAGGGGACATCCAGGGCCCCTGCAGTGACATCCTAGGGCAGGGTCAGCAGCTGGGGAAGTGAAAGTAATAATGGCAAATAAATGCTAATGTATCTCCGAAAGAGAAGCAGCAGAGTATAAAATTCATTGTGTTTAAGGATAAAATGGTTTCACAAATGACTGAACTCAATAAATATTTACTACTGAGCCCTGCTGCACACCAGTCGCGGTGCTGTCAGAATTCAATATTCCAGAAAAAGATAACAGTGACACTGATCACAGTCGTCCTTTACTGAAAGTTTACTGTGTGCCCAGCACTATTCTAAATACTATACTCATACTCGTATTACCTAATTCAATCCTTATAATGGTCCTTCAAGGTAGATACTAATATTTTTCCCATTTTATGGGAAGACAAGTAGGATGTAGCCCCTGACCGCAAGAGTCCTGTAGTGGAATAGGGGACATGATAAGGCACCCCAGTAGGCAGCTCCAACGTCACATAGATACATTAAGTAAGACACCAAGTAGCATGACAATGGCAATCAGGCGAGAGGGCATAGATACTAATATTTTTCCCATTTTATGGAAAGACAAGTAGGATGTAGCCCCTGACCGCAAGAGTCCTGTAGTGGAATAGGGGACATGATAAGGCACCCCAGTAGGCAGCTCCAATGTCACATAGATACATTAAGTAAGACACCAAGTAGCATGACAATGGCAATCAGGCGAGAGGGCTGAGATACTGACTTCACCTCTCTGAGCCTCTGTTTTCTCATCTGTAAAATGGGGATGGTACTACTACCCACCTCACAGGATTGTTTTGAGAGTCTAGTGAGTTAACATTTAAAAAAATACCCATCCAGTTTTGGTTCTGGCCATGATGGAGCAAGCCCACCAAAGCCTATCTTTCCCAGTGATTACAGCCAGAAACTCTGGGGAAAATGCAAAAGGCAATGAGCTGAGGATTCCCACAAGTGACTGACAGCAGGTGAATAGGGGAGGAAAGTCGAAATCTGAAGAACCATTAGTATGGCCATAGTGAGTTTCCTTCATCTCCTAGTTTTACCCTAAAGGTTGGTAGGATCTAGAAACTGCACATTGGCTATGGAAGGTAAATATTGCAGAGTATTCCAGAGTTCTGGCCAGAACAGGAGGCTCTGTGAATAGGAGACTATGGGGAGAATCCTCATTTTTTTCTCTTTTTTCTCCCCAGCCCTGCCCTTAGGTCAGTCCAGCCACAAAACTGTTTTTATATAACACAGAAAGAGCACAGGAGCCTCAGATCCCAGGAGAAAACCCATCCGTGTGGATAGAGTAACTGGGAATAGGGGCTAATGTTACATAAATAACATAAGCAAGAATCTACGGGTTTTTTTCTCTCTCTTTTTTTCTCACCACTTCACCCAAGGACAGGACCAGTCATTCAGAACCGAGCAACACAAAGTTATTCCGGATGAAGAGAAATGATACAAGAGGGACACTTTTAACTTAAGGAATAAAGGAAGAACAACAGAAATGGTAAATATCTACAAAATAATAATAGACTGGTTCTCTTCTCTCATTAAAGTATGTGAGAATGATGAATGCAAAAATTTTAACATTGGAGAAGGACAATTTCAATGTCTGTTGATGTAATACATAAGACAACTATAACATAAAAGGAGAGTGAAAAGTCAGACTAAAGTAGACCTTTAATAAATGATACCATTGCATTTTCTCTCATATATCTGATCTTTAAGAAAAGTAATGGCTTTATGCGGCCGGCCTGTGGCTCACTCGGGAGAGTGTGGTGCTGATAACATCAAGGCCATGGGTTCGGATCCCATATAGGGATGGCCGGTTGCTCACTGGGTGAGCATGGTGCTGACAATGGTCATCTTTAAAAAAAAAAAAAAGAAAAAAAAAAAAAAAGTTAAAAAAATTTAAAAAAAGAAAAGTAATGGCTTTGGGCTTACTTCTCCACGGTCATCTTTAAAAAAAAAAAAAAAGAAAAGAAAAAAAAAAGTTAAAAAAATTTAAAAAAAGAAAAGTAATGGCTTTGGGCTTACTTCTCCACAGGGAAAGGATTTTTCCAATCAGACATGAGACTTCCAGGAAGTTCTCAATTTCAACCATAATATCTATCTTTATACTAAGCCCAATATGCAGACGTAGTCCCTGCCCCCTGAGTGCTTATAATCTAAGGCTGATACAAACAATTAAATGGAATTAAGAAACCAAAATAATTATGTTATCATTACATATATCATTATATACATTATGTATCATTATGTACATCAGCTCTCAGCTCCAACCTCAAGCATCCCGCCCTAACCACATTATCTGAGTTGGTCCCACCTTGTTATGCTCCGTCACTGCCTCTCCTCTTAGCACAAGTTTAAAATGTGCATTTATTTACATGTTTCTTTATTTGATCATTGCTGTTCTCCCTTGTAGTCTGTAAGGTCTATGGGGATCAAACCGATCTTGTTCAACCTTAGTGGCATCCCTGGCACAGAGTGGGCACTGGAAAGTTTATGGAATGAATGAATAAATGGGTGGATGAGAGAAAGGAAGGAAGTCAATCAATTAATTGGCTAACCAAAGTGGAGTGCCAACACAGTTCAGGAGTGGAAGGGTAGGTGAACCATGTGGTTAGGAATAAGAAAGAAATGAGCAAAACCACTGGACTTTATCAGATCAAGTTCAAACCACTGGATTTCACCAAAACAGACTAACCAGAAGACTGTAATCTCTCCAGATCTTTAATAAGATGCTGGGCGATGATTTATCTCAGATAGATGGAATGAAGGTAAACTATACCAGAAGATTCTTGAGATACCTTTCAGCTCAATGATAAATGTTTGTTCATTGTAATCACCTCTATGAAACTACACATGGAGAAAAAGCCATTTTAAAAAAGCAGTTTCTAAATACTTCACTAACTATAAAAGTCAGACCATGTTGATGGTATGGGAACTGGAAAAGAGAAGTTTTGGGAAAAGATGGAGGATGAACACCTGTGTTCCTGCTGCTATCAGGTAGAAGAGGAATTAGATTTGTTCTAGGTGATTCCAGGGCTCAGAGCTAAAATCAATAGGAGGAAGTTAAAGGAAGGCAGATTTGACTTAGGATAAAGCAGATGCAAACTGTTACCAACATCTCCTCTAAAAAAAAGAAAAGAAAGAAATGGGTGAAACTCCTAAATCTAGAAGCTTGGAGGAAAGGCTAAAGAAATACGAATTTACATAAGACAAATTCAAACTGCCTATTTGATGGGACATTGGGCTACATCTGTGTTTCCCAAACTGTGCACCATGGAATATCAGTACTGAAAGTAAATTTGAGAAAGACTACATGCTATATCCTCCATTGGAGATTCACAAAGAACGTTGGTATAATAAAGGCCCTGACAAGTCCTGCAGAGTAGGCCTTAAGCTCTGTGGAACTCAGCATTTCTCAAACTTATTTTATTATACAACCCAAGTCACTTTACTTCTACCATACATAGGTGAAACTAATATTATACAGAAACACTGGAGATTCACAAAGAACATTGGTATAATAAAGGCTCTGACAAGTCCTGCAGAGTAGGACTTAAGCTCTGTGGAACTCAGCATTTCTCAAACTTATTTTACTATACAACCCAAGTCACTTTACTTCTACCATACATAGGTGAAACTAATATTATACAGAAACATTTCAAATAACCTACAGCATTTCTCAAACTTATTTTATTATACAACCCAAGTCACTTTACTTCTACCATACATAGGTGAAACTAATATTATACAGAAACATTTCAAATAACCTATACTAGAAGATAACTCTAACCTTCCCAACTTAACCATTCTGGGAAAGAAGTTTTGGAGGCAAGAAGCTCTAGGCTAATGGATCCAAAACTTGAGCATGCATCTGAATTCCCTGGAAGGCCTATTAAAACACTAATTTGTGGGCCTCACCCTCAAGTTTCTGATACCTTGGATCTGGGTGGAGTCTGAGATTTTGCATTTCCAACAAGTTCCCAGATGGTGCTGATGCTACTGACCCAGGGATCTCATTTTGAAACTGTTTGTCCAGACTTTGAGATTAAGGCCTTTCAGTGCTTTAACCAGCTTGAAGTTGGCAAACTTCATACATCTCATTGTGAATTAGTCTCCAAGTCCCAATAATTATGACCTTTTCTTCTCACCTGTAAAACTGTAGGTGGAGAGAGAAGGCAACAGAGAAATCTGATCCTTAATGAAGTAGATACAGTCTGCAGAGCCCTCTCCTGCCAGTAACTGTGACCAGAGAGAACTCAGGTGGCATTACTAGAGGATTGCTCAGACCTTTTAGACTCTAATTCAGTCCCATGTTTACCATTTCCACAGGCATCCTGTGAGATGCCTGCACCCCCTTTCTTTCATTTATCCACCACTGCAACCTTGCAAGGCAGCTACAATGATTCCCTTTTTACTGATGGCAAAACTGAGGCTCAGAGAGGTAAAGTGAGTTGGCCAAGGTCACACAGTAGAAAGAAGCAGAGGTAAGGCTTAAGCCCAGATCATTTGAGCCCATGTTTGGAACTATTTCTACCACATGACTCTCTTCTTGCCAACTTGCATGCCCTCCTCTTTTTTTCCTCCAAGCCCTATCCCTCACGTTGGTCAAAACACATCTCTCGAGGGAAGCCCCTCCCCTCCACCGATTCCTCCTGTAATCAATTCCATTCAGTTCCACAAAGAGCTACTTAGTGTCAGGAACCTGGAGACACAGAAGTGAACAAGACAGACAACGTCCCCATCCCAGCTGGGTTCACAGCCAAGTCAGGTAAGCAGATCACTGTCATAAAATGTGCAACATTTTGTTCCGTATAGACACACGGTGCATCTGGCAGGTCAGCAGGGTTTCTGGGAGGAGATAACGTCTTTGCTGAGTCTTAGAGGGAGGGCACGAGCTAACTGCGGGAAGGTTAACTTTTCAAAGCAGAGCCCTGGTGACCCCTCCACCATCACCCCTGGACCACCGCCACTTTGTTACAACTTCCCAACTCCACACATGCTGCTAGTCACTCAGCTACTCAGGGACAAAATCTAGGAGTCATCCTTGATACATCTCTTTCCCTCCCACCCCATAGCAAGACCCATCCATGCTACCTCTGTGCACACCCCCCCAATCCGCATACTCTGTCTATCACCACTGCTACTGCCTAGTCCGAGACACCATCACCTCACACATGGACAGTTACAGCAGACTCCTGACCAGTCTCCCTGCCTCCCCTCCAGCTCCGCTATAACCCATGCTCAATGACAACTGATCCTCTGCAATCATATATCAGAACCCCACTCCCCTACTGTAAACCTCGATGGCTCCCTATTACCCTCAGAAATCTAAATTCCTTCCTGTTGCCTACAAGCCTCTCCCTAATCAGAGCACAGCCCCCATCTCTCCCTCCTCATCCCCCTCTTCCTGCCACACTGGCCTTCCCTCTTTCCTTCAAACACACCTACTCGCCTCAGGGCCTTTGCACTTGCTGTTCCCTATTTGGAATGCTCTTCCTCTAGACCCTTCAAGAGCTGGCTTCTTGTCACACAAATCCTTAGCTTACATGTCACCTTCTCAGGGAAGCCTCTCCTGACCTCCCAATCACTCCCAGTTACATCAAAGTTATATTTACTTCACAGCACTGATTCATTCTGTGATATTTTCCACTTTATTCTTTACTGTCTGTCTCCCCCAACTGGAATACAAGCTCCATAAAAACAGGAACTTTGTCTATTTTGTTTAGGGTTCTCTTCTCCTAGAACAGAGCTGGGCACATAATAGACCCTCAAATATTTACTGAGTGAATGACTGAATGGCAAAAAACCCAAACAACTCAGTGAGGCTGGAACATACAGTCTGTGGAAATGAGACTGAAGGATTTCCAGCCAAGGAGTGACATGTTCAGAGGTGCTTTCTAGAAATGTCACTCTGGCTGTTGGAGGAGGTAGGAGGGGACAGGAGCAAGCAGGCTTGACAACAGGAAGACCATTTCGGAGACTGACATAGAAATCCAGAAGAGACAGAGCAGCCGGGCTAGCAGTAGAAGTTGGGAGGCAGAGACATATACCAACCTAAGGGACATGTGGACAGAACGTGGTGACAGACAAGGTGTAGACAAGGCTGAGGAAGAGGCATCAGAGATCAAAAACTCCATTGCAGCTCATCCTTCTACACTGCCCAGAGGCATGTATTGCATTGCAGTATAGATACCAGCATTTTATCTCACTAATTAAATGTTCTCTATTTAAGAACCAGAAACTTCTTTTCTACCTCTCCTTCCATACTTCTCTCCACTCCCAAAGGTAAGTTACATGGCTCTGTGTCCACAGTAAGTGATTTGTATAAATACATGCAGCTTATAAAAGGTGAGGGAACTGGCATTCTCTCAATAAGATGCAAGGATAAGCAATGATTAAAAACAGGAGCTCTGGAGTCAGACAGAGCTGGTCCCGCTATGTGCAACACCTGGGCAGGTTGCTGCACTTCAGAACTTCAACACCATCATCTGCAAAATAGGGGTCACAGGAGCCCCCATCGCAGAGGCTTCTTGCAAATATTAAATGGAATCCTACACATAAAGTGTTGGGCACTGTGCAGGGCACAGAGTAAGCCCTCAACCAAAGGAGCTATTATTAGGAATCCCCATCACTTAAATCAAATCAGCAGCCTCTCCCGGCCCCCCGGCTCCTACCCCTCTGGCTTTGTCACCGTGTGTGACTCATCCTACTCTCTCTCCATGTCTTGACTCTGCTGGTTGGCTGCTATTTCTCCAGAGCTGGGATATGTCATGTTGTGATTGATGCATCTAATCATAAAAATAACCAGTTATTTTGATGTAGGGTGCGTCATCCCTAAAAATAACTGGGCATCTTGGAAGTGAAGGCACCAAAACGAAGGATGGGTTGCACTGGGTGCGTGTACACTCACACCAACACACACCCACACACACACGCATGTGCACACAGAATAGTCACTTTAAGTAAGATGGGGAAACACCAACTTTAATCAAGGGGGAGAAAAGCATCCCCCCCCTTCTCACTCTCACTGCAAGTAGGTGATGGTGATATTTTATTAGAGGGCTCTTGTCCAGAGGCAGCCTAACTATACAGTATCAGAGAACACTGCTGGCTAACAGTTTTCCCCGAGCTGCAGCAAAGCTGCTGACTTCCAGCCCCAGGAACTTCCGCAGACTTCATTTGCCACCAGAGTGCCCCTCATTCTAAGCTGGTGTCATGCTTCCTTCTTTTAGCAGAGAAATGCCCCCCAGACATATCATCCCAACTTGCATCACAAAGGACACCAACTCTTCATTCCTCCAGCCACCAGAAATGGGTCCCTTGCCATTGAAAGTCCCTGAGAAGAAATTCACTCTTTACTGCTAGAATCATTTCCTTCTCCCCATATACTTCAGGGGCTATGGACACAAGGTTTTAAAAACTTCTAGGTTTTTTCAAAAATAGATGAAGCTCAACTTGTCAGTGGTGTCACCTTCCTAGGGCTGTCACCCTCGCCTCCTCCTTTCAAATACTCATTCAGCCTTTCTTTTCCCACGGAGCTCAGCATGACAGGTGGAACAGGCTAGAATGCCAAAAAAGCAAAACAGGTTTTGGAGGAGCAGCTCTAGATTGTCAGTATATCAAGACTCTCTGGGAGGGATCGTCACAGATGCCCCTGGCTCCTAGATAATAATGTTTGCCTCCAGGATGCAGGCAAGTTTACGCCAGCTGGCTAGCAGGGGAACATGGGGTCAGGTGTGAGTGGAGGCAGTAGTCAGAAGCCTAAGTTTGAATATGAGCTCTGCCTCTTACTAATTAGGCATTTGTGACAAGGGATTGTGTGGGCCTCAGTTTCTTTGTCTGTAAATTGGGATGAATGGTACCTACCTAATAAGGTGATGGTGAGGACTATGTGAGACGATATAAAGAAATCACATGCCAGGCATACAGTAAAAAATAAGTTGTCGTCATCATCATCATCACTTTAGACAAAACGTGGAAGGGATAAGAGCTGCTGTAGTTTTCCAAACCCATGCTGCATTCCTGAGAGTGCCCAGTGAAGCTTTATGCCCAAAGGAACATCGTCATGTTGGGCAAAGAGCATGGCCTTCACAGTCAAATGGGTCTGGGTTCAAATCCCAGCCCTGCCCCTCACCAGACATGTGCTCTTCACTTCCTCAAGCCTCAGTTTCCTCCAGTGTAAAATGGGGCTGATAATGGCTAGTTCCCAGAGGAGGTGTGAGGGTGAAGAAGGGTTCCTGGTCATGTGCCAGGAAGGGCTCACAAGATGAGACCTCCCTCTGCCTCCCCTTAGCAAGGTGGCTTAAGGAAAACGAGACACACTATGGTGAATTTGACCTGCCTGCTGATCTCCAATCCAACTCGATAGAACGCCCATGGCATGCAGTCACGGACTCGCTACTCAGCCTAAGTGCCCGGCAACACCCCATGCAGGAAGATCAGCTTGAAGTCCCTTTATTCATCGGCACACTCCTTCAGTGGCTTCTTTATGTATCAAGTGCCTACTGTGTATCAAGCTTGGAATTAAGGCTGGGAATATGACAGAGAGCAAAACCAACACAGCCCCTGTTCTCCCAGAGCCCACATGTGACAGCGAGGAATTCAGCACACAAAGGCTGGGTTAGGGCTCCTCAAAAATGAAACATAGATGGGCCGGCCCGGTGGCGCACTGGATAAGTGCGCCGCTTGGGAAGTGCGGCGGCGCTCCCGCCGAGGGTTCGGATCCCACATACAGACCGGTTCCCGCTCCCTGGCTGAGCGAGGCGTGGGGGCAACACCGAGGGCTGCGATCCCGTTGCCGGTCCCGGTCCGGTACGGGGGCGACACTGAGGGTTGCGATCCGTTGCCGGACACGGAAAAAGACAAAAAAAAAAAAAATTAAACATAGAATTACCACATGACTGAGCAATCCCACTCCTAGGTGTATACCCCAAAATTAAGAACATAAGATCAAACAAACCCTTGTACACAAATGTTCACAGCAGCACTATCCACAATATCCAAAAGGTAGAAACAACCCAAATATCCATCACAGATGAACAGATAAATAAAATGTGCTATGTCTACATGACAGAATATGACTCAGCCATAAAAAGGAATGAAGCATTGACACAGGCTACAACTGGATGAACCTTGAAAACTTTATGTGGAGTGAAAGAAGCCAGTCACAAAGGCACAAATATTGTATGATTCTATTTAATGTATATGAACATCCAGAATAGGTAGATCCATAGAGACAGAGCCCAGATTGGTGGTTGCAGGGGCTGTGAGAGGAGGGGAATGGGGAACGACTGCTTAGTAAGTACGGGGTTTCCATTTGGGGTGATGGAATGTTCTGGAAATAGACAGGGTTGGTGGTTGCACAACAGTTTAAATGTATTAAATGCCACTGAACTGTCCACTTTAAAAAGGCTAATTTTATGTTATAAAATTTCACATCATATAAAAAGACTACATTTACACAGCAGGGGTAAGTACTTTGAAGCGAAAGTGCCAGGGACTATGGGCGGCAGGGGCCTAATCCAGTGTCCTTAACCAGATGCACAAAAGTTCACTCGAAAGCTAACTTTTTCTTTCCCCTTTCGAATCATCACATGGAACCTGCCCACAGCCCATCTCTGAAGGCTGCATTCCTAAGAAAGCCAAGGTCCCGGGGCTGAGCTGCCCGTCCTAACAAGGGAGAGTGGCGAGGAAGCTGCCCTGCCCAGGGCTGGCCACGCAAGCACCTGTCCCCCCACTTCTGCCTGAGGCCAGCGCCTGTTCCAGCTGCAGGCTGATCAAGTCTTGAGAGGAGACTCTAAGAAGTGACTAAGGAAACAGAGGGGGAAGGAGAGAAGAATGAAGGTAAAAAGCCCAGTGAAAAAATCAGAGGTATCTACCCAAAATAACAGAAAACAGGGACTCGCACAGATCTTTGTACACCCACGTTTATAGCAGCATTATTCACAACAACCAAAAAGCAGACACAACCAAAACATCCATGAACAGATGCATGGGTAAACAAAATGTGCTATGTCTATACGATGGAATGTTAACCAGCTGCACTGGTTCCCAGGGGCTGGGAGGGAGAGGGGGATGGGGACTGACTGCCTAATGGGTACTGAGTTCTAGTCGGGGTGATGAGTAAGTTTTGGAAATAGATAGTGGTGATGGTTGGTTGCACGCACGGAAGGAGAGAAGAATGAAGGTAAAAAGCCCAGTGAAAAAATCAGAGGTATCTACCCAAAATAACAGAAAACAGGGACTTGCACAGATCTTTGTACACCCACGTTTATAGCAGCATTATTCACAACAGCCAAAAAGCAGACACAACCAAAACATCCATGAACAGATGCATGGGTAAACAAAATGTGCTATGTCTATATGATGGAATGTTAACCAGCTGCACTGGTTCCCAGGGGCTGGGAGGGAGAGGGGGATGGGGACTGACTGCCTAATGGGTACTGAGTTCTAGTCGGGGTGATGAGTAAGTTTTGGAAATAGATAGTGGTGATGGTTGGTTGCACGCATTGTGAATTGCACACTTAAAATGGTCAAAATGGCAAATTTTATGTTGTATATATTTTGCCACAGTAAAAGAAAATTTAAAAACATCACAGACGATGAGCAGTCGTTGGCCTTATTCATTCTAAAAGTAAACGCAGAGGGTTGGTATTAGGAATCAAGCAGACTGGGGTTTGCACCTCAAAGTTGCCACTTCATAGCTGTGTGACCTTGGATAAGTTACTTAACAGCTCTGAGCCTGTTTTCCAATCTAGAATGATATCTACTGCTGAGGGTTGTTGTGAATACAATAGATGCAAACCACAATGCCTGGGTTGTGAATTGCACACTTAAAATGGTCAAAAATGGCAAATTTTATGTTGTATATATTTTGCCACAGTAAAAGAAAATTTAAAAACATCACAGACAATGAGCAGTCGTTGGCCTTATTCATTCTAAAAGTAAACGCAGAGGGTTGGTATTAGGAATCAAGCAGACTGGGGTTTGCACCTCAAAGTTGCCACTTCGTAGCTGTGTGACCTTGGATAAGTTACTTAACAGCTCTGAGCCTGTTTTCCAATCTAGAATGATATCTACTGCTGAGGGTTGTTGTGAATACAATAGATGCAAACCACAATGCCTGGCTCTTAGTGTTGACAAACAGTGAGTATTGTTAAGAACCTAGGATGCCTGAGAGGTGCCGTAATTCTTTTCCACTTCCCAGAGCTGTGCTTCATTGAGCATAAAGTAAGGCAAATGGGAAGGCCAGGTAATTTGCCTCCAAGGCCCAGGCTCCTGAGCCCTGTGAGGAGAGGCTGTGTGCCTGCAGTATGACAATTCCATCAGTGAGGGAGGCTCTACCTGGAGACTACTTAGAAGAAATATCTAAGGACATCTTCCAAGCCTGGGAAAACAAGGGCATCAGCTTTTCTGAAGGCCCTCAGGCACACACATGTCCCCAATCACCACTTGTGATTAGACTGCTTTGGGGATGGTCTACAGCTCACCTCTGGCCAGGGTCAGGAATAGAAAGGGCAGAAGCTGGACAGGCCTGCCAAACACCATTTCTGGAGGGCAGAAGCTCCAGGGGCCTGCTGAACACCATTTAAGATGGTCACAGGAGCAAGAGACCAAGATTGCTGGCATGATCGGGCTTATCGGGCCCTCACCCCATTCTGGGCGGGTCCTGGGGAGACGTTGAGGACAGAGGGTGCTTTGGCCCTTCCCCACAGGGCAGGGTTCCTACTGGTACTTCCTCACCTCCTGTTCCTGACTATTATGCCCCCCAAAGCCAAAAACCCCCAAGTGTCACAGAGGCCTGGGTGCCTGTACCCTGGGGAAAAGGAGCCTGGGAGAACTGGGGAGGTTGAGCCCACTGGGCACTCAGTTGGAAAAAAAAGCAGATTCCAATAGGATGGAGAAGCGGGTAGGGAGGGCCAGGGAAGTAGGAGGTACCTGTGGCCTGAGGGAAGGAGACTAGGCGGCTGGCATGGGAATCCCGATAGATCCCAGGGCTGAAGAATTTTACATGATCTGGGTTTCCCACCATGGAAACTTGTCCCTGAGAAAAGAGTACTGAGAAGGCGATAGAAGGGATGTGGGATGTGCTTGCAAAAGAAGTGGTGAGCAGGGCCACCCACTAGCCACATAACCTCAGGCAAGGGTATTAGTTTCCAATTGCTGCTGTAACAAATGACCATGAACTTACTGGCTTATTGCAACACACATTTATTACCTTAAAGTTCTGGAGATCATAAGTCCAAAATGAGTCTTAGGGGGCTAAAATCAAGGTGTCAACAGAGCTTCATTCCTTCTAGAAGCCTAGGGAATAATCCATCACCTCATCTTTTCCAGCTTCTAGAGACCACCTGCTTTCCTTGGCTCGTGGCCACTTCCTCCATCTCCCAAGTCAGTGGTCTAGCATCTTCAAATCTCGCTCTCTGACTCTGAATCTCCTGCCTTCCTCTTTCCCTATAACAACCCTTGTGATGACATTGGGCCCACCCAAACAATCCAGGATAATCTTCCCATCTCCAGATCCTTAACATAATCACATCTGCAGTCCCTTTGCTATGTAAGGTCACACGTATTCATGAGTTCTGGGGATTAGAGCATAGACATCTTTGGAGTACCATTAGTCTGCCTACCACAGCAAGGAAGCCCTTCTCCTTTCTGAGTCTCAATCTTCTCATCCGTCAAATGGGGATAATAGTAGTAGCACTGTCATGCTGGGGTTTATGTGAGGATAACACAGGAATGAAATGATCTCTTAGCACAACACTAGGGGGGTCCATCAGGGTCCATCCCCTTCTTTCCCCTCTTCCTCTGTATGACAGACACTCCAGGAGGCCTGTTGTATCTTTGGAATCAGAGTTTGCCAAACTCCTTGTCCAAGTTTGCAGCTCAGGAGGGAGTTACATATTGACTCCTAGTCTGGCTCTGACAAGAGGATATCATTCTTCATAGAAAAGTGAAAAATGGATCTTCACACCCCCTGATCTGGGAGTAATGGGATTTCTCAGGCAGGCTTCATTACTGGGTCTCAGCGCCACTGGACTGATAATTGCATTCTGAAGCCAGAATTGATAAATTGCCCATGCATTGTCATGACTGGATGTTTACCTGATCTATTTGATGAATATTAATTCACAAAAAAAATATTTCCAGTCCTGAAGCAATTCTGGGCAAAAAGATACCTCTCTCCCTCCCCTCACCTACCAGGGACTGCCGAAACAATGTACAGAGTTAAGTAATAACAAGCCCTTGTCAGAGTGATTTATTGGACTTGAAAACAAAGAGAGAAGGACTTGAGCCTCTCCTTTATTAACAACACCTGAGGGAAGGAACACAGTGTTCCACCCCAGAGCTGGGAGCGGGCGTGCAGAGGTGGAGTTGGAAAGCCACAGAGAAGAGCATTTGGACAACATATACTGACCTCTTGCCAAGGTGTCTCGCAAAAAGTACCAAGGTGTCTCCATCTCACTCTGGGGAGCTTATATAAAAGAGGTGACATTAATGAACACTAGCTACCATTTGGGCTCTCTGGACATGCATTTAATCCTCCCTACAAATTTGCAAGATTGGACCCTTCACTGCCCCCATTTACAGATGACCACACTGAGGCTCAGAGACGTTAAGGTCACACTTGTCCAAGGTCACATAGCTTGAAAGTGGCAAAGCTAAGTCTGAAACCTAAATCTGATTCACAAAGACAATTCTCTTTCTACTGTACCAGGGGTCAGCAAACTTTAGCCCATGGGCTAGCTACCTATTTTTGTAAATTAGGTTTTATTGGAACACACAGTCACCTTCGTTCATTTATGTATTGTTTATGGTTGATTTCACGCTACAACGGCAGAGCTGAGTAGTTGCAACAGAGACCATATGGCCTTCAAAGTCTAAAATATTTACTACTTGGTCCTTTAAGGAGAAGTTTACTGTCCCTTGCTATTATACCATTTGCCAGTGAGTTTACAGTCCATTTGGAGACCCTAGACTAAGTGGTCCATAGATGGCAGCCAGAACTTTAATTATCTTTATTATTGCTGCTGTGGTTTTAGTATTATTATTATTATTCTACTGCTTTTAACATCTTTACCTCCTAGAGAAAGACAAAGAAATCTTTCCCATTAAGAAAGATTTCACCCCATTAAGGAACCAGCTTTCATGATAACAAGAGTTGTATTTCCTGCAGTAAATCATAAGACCCTCAAACATGCTTAATAATATTTTAAATCTTTCAATGTTTCTAGGTTCCTAATGAGAATTTAAATTGCAACCACATCCTTCAACAAGCCCTTCTGAAGATGTAACTGCTCTCCCTCCCACCCCAGAACAATTCCAGGGATGTCCAAAGGCACACAGTTGGAAAAGGTCAGAGTTATTTACCAGGACAGGACGTGGGTGGGAATAGTTGACACCTTGGGGTGTCTTTAGACATCTTTCCCTGCCGCCCACAGCCTCCCAGTGTCCTCGGAAACCGGGAAAGAACTACTGAGCTCTAACTAAGGTGACC
Organism: Galeopterus variegatus; assembly: GCF_000696425.1. NCBI lineage: Eukaryota > Metazoa > Chordata > Mammalia > Dermoptera > Cynocephalidae > Galeopterus > Galeopterus variegatus. The sequence goes on along the minus strand of NW_007728997.1, from coordinate 64,845 downwards.
AATTATCCTGGATGGACTCGGGGTTTCCACGGACGTGGGACTTTCAGTGGAAAACCAGCAACATCCCGAGCAAACCAGGACAAACCAAGACCTTTGGTCTTCACCCCACCAGAAATAGGTGGAAAGCCCCACTGAAGTCAACCACAGATCTCTTAATTTGGGAGACTTCTCGTTGAATTCTAACCTACACACACACTTTTATGGACTGGCTTGGCTATGCTGATTTCAGACTCTGAATATTAGTTGGGCCATCTTTGAACCATCTTGAGCCAAAACTCACAGTGGTGGCCTTCCCTGGTCACTTCTCTAGAGACCTCAGAGGTTAGAGGCTGAGAGTACAGACTCCCAGCTCTGCCACTGGCTAGTTGTATCAGTGTGGGCAACTCATTCCCTGCCTGTGAGCCCTGGTTTCATGTGTAAGCAGGGCCGATAGAAACACCTGCTTCAGAGGGCTCATACCAGTACTGAGTTAAAATAACCAAAGCCCACACTACAGAGCCTGATCCAAATGACTGCCTTGTGGAGCTATGCCTCAAAACCTCTGGACCTGAATTTTGACCGTGCTTCTTTGTGTGTATTTCAGACCCCGGCTAAGTGTGGTCCCTGGACACCCCCGCCCCCAACAGCAGCATCTCTTCCCCACCCCGCCCCTCAAAACCTCTGGACCTGAATTTTGACCGTGCTTCTTTGTGTGTATTTCAGACCCTGGCTAAGTGTGGTCCCTGGACACCCCCGCCCCCAACAGCAGCATCTCTTCCCCACCCCGCCCCTACGAGCTGGTTAGAAATGCACCTTCTCACGCTCCACCCAGCCCTGCTGACTCTGAATCTTCAAGGTAACATGATCCTTAGATGATTCGTGAGCATATTGAAGCATGAGAAGCACTGTCTTCAGCAAACTGGCATTTCCTGAAAGTTAAGACTCAGGAGGGAGATGGGTGTATAGACAGACCACGAGATGGGAGGACGGGATTCAGAAAACACTCACTCTGGCCCAGACCTCGCTGCTCACATGCTGCGAACTCCAATCTCCCACTTCCATCCCCAGCTGCAGGTTAGAATCAGCTGGGGAGCTTTTAAAACTCCTGATGCCCAGACTCTACCCCAGACCAATGAAGCCAGCTGTAAGGGTGGAGCCCAGGCAGCCAGAGTTTAAAAGCTCCCAGGTGATCCTAACTGCAGCCAGGGGTAATGTTCACTGTTCTATTCTAGACCAGATCCTAAAATTTTAGGGCTCCATTGCCTTCTCTCTAAATTGGCAGTCAGACTAAGGACTTAAAAACAATATTTTAAAAGAAATTCACATAACATAAAATTCACCATTTTAATGTGTACACTTCAATGGCATTTACATTCAGTGTTGTGCAACCACCAACCCTACCTAGTTACAAAATGTTTATGTCACCCCCAAAGGAAACCCCATACCCATGAAGCAGTCACTCCCCACTTCTCCCTCCCCCCGGTCCCTGGCAACACCAATCTGCTTTCTGTCTCTATGGATTTACCTACTGTGGACATTTCATAGAAATGGAGTCCTATGATGTGTGGCCTTTTGTGTCTGGCTTCTTTCCCTTAGCCTAATGTCTTCAAGGTTCATCCACATTGTGGCATGTGTCAGTACCTCATTTCTTTTGAGTCACATGCAGATGCTAGTGTTCGGCGAATCAAAGCTTAAATTGAAGCTTCAACAGGCTTCAAGACATTGGCTGGGCCTTGAGAACAGGCCTCTCCCCAGAGTGGTTCTTGCCTGACACCTGTCACAAGCCTCCCCTGCCCCTGTCAGAATCCATTACAGAGGGATGAGCATAAAGTCGCAGGCGCCTGTTCCGCTCAGCCCCACTCAGCCTCAGCTGGAGCAGCCGTGACACTTCCTTTTCATGGTGGGGAATCTGCAGTGCCACCAGGAAGCTGCGGGGCCCTGATGAAACTTGACAGCGAGAGGAGCTGAGAGGTGACACAGTGTCACTGTCACCCAGAGACCTGCTCCAGAAACAATGCCAGGAGAAAATGAAGGGGGCAATTCCTGGGCCTCTCAGGAAACCCACCTCCAAAATCCACCAACCATCAGAGTGTCTCTGTTCCACCTAAAAACCACAGAGTGAGGGTTTGAATGTGGCATAGAAGAAGGGCAGAGATGGAGAGAAGATGCATAAGAAACCCACTATCCCTTTAGAATATTCCCCAACCTGGGTTCCACCAAATACGCTGTTCCACAATGCAATAAATAAGTTTGAGTATCACTGAATGTCAGCTCTCCCTTTTGGAGATTCTCCAAGCTCATTTACAAATTAAAGGCTCTGAGAAGTTTTGCAGGAAAGAAAACTATACTCATTTACCTTAAAGCATCTGATCAAGGAAATATTTCTGTGTTTGGGACCGGGGAGACCTCACCTATTAACACATCTTAGAAGTCCCTACACATATTGAATTTTTTGTTCAACAAATGTCTATGGAGGACCTACTACGTGTCAGGCACAGTTGAGGGACTGGGGATGCAGTGTAGAGAAGATAGTTACGATCCCTGCACCCCAAAAGCTTACATCTTAGTAGGTGGAGACAGATAATAATAAAGTTAAAAAGTAAACAAGAATAACAGCACCTGAAATCCACCCTTCCAGTGCCTGCCTCAAAGATCCCTTCCCTCAAACCTTTCCAGCTCCTCTGATCAGGAGTGATGGTTCCCTCTCTGAGCTCCTATAATATTTATGGTCTGCACCATTCAGGAGCTAAGTAATTGTGCTCTGCCTGCAACAGCTTCCAAATAGTTATGTTGAACTTTCGTAATCTCCTGGGTTGTAAATATTCCAGGTTTTATGTATTGTTATCTCAACCACATCACAAACTCCTTTGAGAAAGGAAAGGAGTCTTTATGTCTCTCCCCTTTGTACAGACTCTGGTTGTGCAAAGCCCAAAAAGATGGCATTTCCTTAAGCCCCTCTGGGTGGGATATAATGAGTCTGTATTACATGTATGGCCCTGTCCTAGGGCCCCTGGACTTACCAAAACAGAACCACAGAGGTGGAGCCCAGAAATGTGTACTGTTGCCAGCCTTCCAGGTGAATCAGATGCATGAATGACCAAGTTTGAGAATCTCCAGCCTAAGCATCCACCCCTGCCCCTTACAGCCTGGGATTAAAGCCCAGGTCCAACCTTTATTAGCTGTGTGACCACAAGAAAGTTATTTAACCTCTCTAAACCTCAGTTTCCTCATCTCTAAAATGGGAATAAGAATAGTGATTATCTCGAAGAGTTGGTGTGAGGCTTAAATGAGATTTTCTTTGGAAGAGGTTTAGGCCAAAGCCTAGTACACAGTTGGGGCCCAGTCCCTGCCGGATCTCCCTAGCAGGGGTTACTAGAAAAACAGGGCATATCTTTATACTTGCATCTCAAATGGAGGCCCCTGCCCTTTCCTCCAACCTCAACTCCTACACTCTTCCCCACTCGCATCCACTCCAGCCCTGGTGAGCTCCTTGCTGTGCCCCCAGCAAACCAGGCTCATTCCCTCTCAGGCCAGCTGAACACAGAAAGCTCTTCTCTTTCTTCCTAGGCCAAATCCAGCCAGCATTTCCCAGCTTCCTTTGCAGTCAGAGTTCTGGCCAGTAGAATATGGATGGAATTGTAAACCACTTCTCAGCCCGGTCCATAAAGACCTGTGCAGTCTTCCACTCCCCACTCACCCCTACACCTGCCCCAATCTACCTTCTGGGTGTCAGTACCCAAGGCAACATTGGTAGCTACATGTTGAAGATGATGGAGCCTGGGTCCTGGCTTCCTGAATGACTGTGTGGAGCAGAGTCCCCACTTCCACTTCCAATCAAGAGCATGCATGGACTTTACATGGGTTAGAATTAAACTTCTACCATATTTATCTGCTGAGACAATGAGGTTTATCTTCTACAATAACCAGCATTACCTTAACTAATACATTGCCTTAGGTGTTTATACCTGCTATTCTCTCTCCCTGGAAACTTCTTCTTGTTATTCACACCTCTACACTAGCATTTCTCAACAGCAGCACTGTTGATGTTGGGGTCTGGGTAATTCTTTGTTGGGTTGGGGGGCTGTCCTGTGCGCTGTAGGATACTGAACAGCATCCCTGGTCTCTACCCATTAGATGCTAGTAGCACATCCCTTCCCCCATGTGTGACACCCAAAACTGCCTTCAGAGATTGTCAAATGTCCATGGGGGGCTCAACCCCCAGTTGAGACTCACTGGTCTACACAAATGTCATCTTCTTAGAAAGTACTTCCCTGGGGCTGGCCGGTTAAAGCACTGTGCTGATACCGCCAAGGTCCAAAAAGAAAGTACTTCCCTGGCCACCCAATCTACAACGGTCCCCTTACCTCATCAATATCACCTTCTACACCCTTGCCCTCCTTGTTTGTTGTCATTCATAAAACTTGCCCCTCACTGAAATTGTATTGCGAATCGTTTGCTCGTTTGCTGGCTCTGTCCCCTGCTGGAACATAAGTCCCACATCCACAGGGCCTTGTGCACGTCATTCTCTGCTGCAGCCCTCATGCCCAGCCCTAGGAGAAGCCCCAGAAAAACTTGCTGAATGAATGACAGGTGAATCGGAAACCAGTGATGGGAAATGGACTGGGATGGGAGGCTTAGAACTCAGGGGAGGGGCAGCATGGTTTGACCCCAATTAACAGTGATTCAGGAAACAGAAATGATTCAAGTGACTGGGAAAGGGGCAGAGATCAATTTTGTAGGCTGTGGGCATTTGTGAGGTTCAGTCCCTGTAGCTCCGTCAACAGTAGCTCCCAGCTAGGAGGAAGTGGAGTCTGGACTGAGCCCTCACTGAGCCACCACCCCTCAAGGACTGACCACTAGTGAACCGCTGACCCATGGAACCTACCAAACTGATCTGATTTTTTGCCGCACTGCAGTTGGTCAAATAAGAGTCCACATAATTCATGAGCTATCACTCTGTTAATCCTGATTCCATGGTATTTTAAAAGTAAATGAATCCTCTCTCAATTTTAAAGGTGACACCTGACTGGCAATTAAACTATTACTTCTGACCCTCACCCTAACATTCCCAGCTAATACACGGAAGAAATGAACTGCAGTATGGGGCTGGTTAAACTGTTTAACCATCCCAGACCTTCAGCTAGTCTTTGTTTTAGGGGTATTATTCTTGGTTGCTTTTAGAAAAGGGAAAATAGAAATGAAATCCATGAGTAAAGTTAACAAGCCTATAAAAGCAAAGTTAGAAATACATGAATACGTGAAAATGATGGGTGTAAAACAAAATAAAATTAAATAAAAATTAAAAGTGCTGTGATGTTTGTCAAAGAGTACCTAACTTGATAAATGGATAAGTCTTCATCAAATTCACCAGTGAAAAGGAGGCTTCTCTCCTGCTTTCCAACCAGTGCCCGGGTCGCAGATCAGTCCCTTCTAGTGACACATGCTTCAGAAGTCCCTTACCTGGAGGGCAAACCTGCCTAATAAAAGTTCTTCCTCTAATGGAGGCCATCCTCTGCTCAGGGTGATTTCCACCCTCCTGGCCCTGCTCTGTCTTCTACACCCACAAAGTACAGTCACCTCTGCCCCATGACAGCCCCTCTTATATGTGACAACAGGATGTGAGTATGTCCCTCCTGGCTTCTTCTGCTTCAGGATAAATATCTCTGGTTCCTTCAACCATTCTGGAGGGGAACCACTTGGGGGAAGAGGTAACTTTAGCATGGTACTTCTCAAAGGTGGCCCCAGTCCAGCAGCACCTGCCACACCTGGGGACTTGTTGGGAATGCAGATTCCCAGGCTCTGCCCCAGTCCTAATAAATTAGAAATCCTGAGAGTGAAGCCCTGCCATCTTTCCACAGCCCTCCAAGGGACACACTGCTTCTCATTCAGACAGACCTTAGCAGATTACTTTAACCTCTCTCTGCCTCAGTTTCCCCTCTACAAAATGGAAATATTGAACGTACCCACATCACAGAGTGATTGTAAGAAACTGATGAGATAAGGTAGAGGACAGGGCTTACTGGGAGCCTTACTAGGTCAGTAAGAGGTAGAACTAGTCACGGGTGTTGTCACTACTATTTGCTAAAGTTTGGTAGCTATGGAGAGGATGGGTCCTAAATGTAGTCGAGCTCTTCTCAGATTTACTTGCTTAGAAAGGCAGGTGTTTTGGAGGCTCTGCAGGAATCCGTGGCAACTTCCAGGGAGCACTTGGAAGTTCACAGCCCCCCTGCTGTCTGGAACTTGGGAGAGGGCATGGTTATTCTTGCCTCCCTTAGCAGGCCAGCCAAGAATGCCAAGTGACAGTGCTGCTTGGTGGGTTCAGGGAGCAGGCAGGATTCTGTTTGAAAAAGGTTAAATCCTCCAATATCAGAAGATTCTTGCTGGTGCTTATTTTCACAAACTGTCCACTTCTGAGAGCCCTAGAGCTGCCTTATCCACTGGGATAGCCACCACCCACGTATAGCTATTGAACACTCAAGACATGGCTAGCCAAATTGAGATGGGCTATAAGTGTAAAATACACATGGGTTTCAAAGACTGAGCACAAAAGAAAAGAAAATGAAATATCTGATCAATAATTTTTATATCAATGATATGTTGCAATGATTCTATTTGCAATCGACTGGGTTAAATAAAACATTTTGTTAAAATAAATGTCCCCTGTTTCTTTTTACTTTTTAAATGTGGCTTTTAGAAAAATTTTAAACTACATTGTGTCTTGCATCATATTTCTATGGGAGAGTTGATCTAGACAATTGAGTACAGGAGGCCCAAGTATAAATCATCCCAAGGGCAGCCTGCAGCTCCTCTTGAATTTATTGCAATGAATTTCAGACTCCAAATGGTCCTGTACCCTCTGTCTCTTTCCCAGCATCATCACTTACCAGCTAAGAAAAGCCTGGAGCATGGGGGGCTGGAGGCTGGGTAGACAACTCTCTCGCCACCAGGATGAAGGTGATGGGAGGCTCTGCCACTTTCGCTGTGACAATCCCTCCCCAAACATCAAGACCCAAAACTGCACAACAGGCACCTCTGAAACAGTCCCAACCATGCAAAAAAAAAAAAAAAAAAAAAAAACCCCCTTT
>NW_007728997.1:51202-56781 GCF_000696425.1 Galeopterus variegatus | reverse complement strand
AAAAAAAAAAAAAAAAAAAAAAAAAAAAAAAAAGCTCCCTTTGCATATCTGTTCTCCCTAAAGTTTTCCAGAAAAATTGCATTCCCCTGCAGAGGCTCCATTCAGAGAGGCCTAGGGAAAGCATCTAGGGGACCTGAAGAATGGACTCCACCTCAATGCCTTGATCTAACCACACAGTATGATCCCTCAAAGTGTGGTTCCCGAACTACAGGCATCTGAACCACTCAGGTATGTATTTTTAAAATGCAGATTTCCATGCTCTACCTCAGACCAGCTGAATAAGAATCTATAAGAAAAAAGTATGATACAAATGACATGATTTAATAAAAATAAACAAATTTTTAAAAAAGAATCTGTGAGGAACAAAATTTGTTACTCATGTCACAAAAGAGGCCAATTTCCTAATAAGTAAAGAGCCAATAAAAAGACAACTCAGTAATAAAATCGTCAAAGGATATGGGCAGAGGGTTCATAGGAAGGGAAATACATATGGCCCTTAAATTTATAAAAACATACTCAGCCTCACTTATGATACTAGAAAGGATTACTGAAAGTTTGGAAAAGAGTACTCAGACATAGCTGTGGAGGTCAGTTTGGCAAGACTATCTAAATGCAAAACACACCAGCCCTCCGACCCAGCAATTACAATTCTACATTTTACGCGTGTGAAATCATATCTGTAAAAAGATACTGACTGAAGGTATGTTTATAACGCAAAAGATTGAAATCAACCTCCATGCCTAGCAGTGGGAGACCAGTTAAATAAAATATGGCTTGGGGCCGGCCCGGTGGCGCACTGGATAGTGCGCCGCTTGGGAAGCGCGGCGGCGCTCCCGCCCGAGGGTTCGGATCCCACATACAGACCGGTTCCCGCTCACTGGCTGAGCGAGGAGCGGGAGCAACACCGAGGGTTGCGATCCCGTTGCCGGTCCCCGGTCCGGTACGGGGGCAACACTGAGGGTTGCGATCTGTTGCCGGACACGGAAAAAGACAAAAAGACAAAAAATAAAATAAAATAAAATAAAATATGGCTTGTCACACAACTAAATACTAGGAGGCCATGAAAAAGACCAAGATGGCTCTATATGTGTTGATTTGGAATAGTCTCCGTGATATATGGATAAGAAAAAAAAAGCAGCATGCAGAATAGTGTGTCCAGCAAGTTACCATGTGTTCAAAATCAGAGAAAATATTTATAAATGGTCATTCATTCATTATTAATTTTACCAACTACTACTATGTGCTAGGCATTTTGCAAGATGCTCAGGATACAGTAATAAACAAAACAGACAAAATCACTGCCTTCGGGGAGCTTTTACACTAAGGGTGAGAGTATTAAGTAAATACTATATAAGCTAAAGAGTATAAGTACTATGAAAAAAAAGGAAGGTGATAGGGGTACAGGGAGTGCCTGAGTGTGTGTGTGTGTGTGAGAGAGAGAGAGAGAGAGAGAGAGAGAGAGAGAGAGAGAGAGAGAGAGAGAGAGAGAGAGAGAGTGTGTGTGTGTGTGTGTGTCTGTGCTGGGGAGGTGAGAAAAAGGCAAGGTTGCAACTGTAAACCAAAAAGTCAGAGAAGGCCACCCCTTGAATCTGGGCAGGACTTTGTGATTCTTTCAACCAGTAAAAGACAGTGGGAGTGACACTATGTGGCTTATGAGGCTGGATTATAAAAATGCCACGCACCTCCTCCATGGTCTCTTGCATTGCTCACTGTTGGAACCCAGCCACCATGCTGTGAGGAAGCCCAAGCAGCCGCTGAGAGGTGGCCAACCACTCCAGCTGAGGTTTCAGCCAATAGCCAGCATCAACCCCCAGGCATGAGTGGTTGAGCTCTCAGATGACTCCAGCTCCAGCAGAGACAAACCACCCCCTCTGAGTCCTGTCCTAATTGCTAACCCACAGAATCCATAAGGGTAATAAAATGGCTGCTGTTTAACACCACTAAGTTTGGCGTGGTTTGTTACCCAGTTGTAACTGGAACAATAACACTTTACAAGTGTCTGTGACCTGGCTTTGTCTTTTCTTAATTATCATGAAACCATTGGAAAGCTGTGATGGCTGTGGGGCAGACCCTGGACCATGGCAGGTATAGCTCTTCATCATATTTATTGCTTTACACATCTGTCTTCTCTGGCAACCTGTGTCCTCCTTAAAGGCAAGGTCACCCTTGGATCCTCAGTGCCCAGCACAGAAACTGGCCCATTGTACCAGCTGCCTCACTGGGAGTTTCCTAGGGGCCAGGCACTGAGCTGAGGGCTCTAGAGGCACTATTTTAGTTAATTCACAAATTATGAATTTAAAATGATCATCACCATCATTTTGCAGATAAGGCAATGAGTCTTCGAGAGATGAAGTGGTTTGCCCGTGGTTCCTCAGCTCGTAAGGGGCAGAGAGGCAGAAATTCTGAGCCAGGGCTGTTCAGGTGGGTTCCATAGCCGGCACTCTAAACCACGACACAACACAGCACAGACAAACTAATGGAAATGAACGCAGGCGAGATGGGTGCATTCCTGTTTGCAATGCCAAGCCGGAGGGGACAAGGCCCTTGTGCCAAATCTTGCCAGAAATCCCAGAAATCAGCTTTCAACCAAGTTCAACTCTTATTCTTGAAAGAGTTTCATTAGGCCATTTAAAGATTTCCACAGCCTTTCTGTGAAAGGCTCTCTTCCTCTGGAAAAGAAAGTTTGCTGACAGAGACGTCCCTTAAGACCTACTGTCTATTCGCATCTGAATTTCAAAACCATTCTAGCAAAACTTCATTAGACTCCGAGTGTGACATAAGGGATAATGATCTGATTTCTCTCTCTCGGTCACCCTCCCCACATTCCCAAATAGAAACAGCACGGGAAATTAGATGGTTCTAATTAATGACTCAATAAATAGAGAGAAGGAGGAAAGAGTAGTACGACACATACTGCAGATCATCAATAGCCATTTCAGCTCATAAGGAGTTACCCTCCCCACAGCAGGCTCACCGCTCCTTAAAGAAAGGGCACCCCGTTCCAGATCTGAACCCCCATATTTGTGTGTCAACATTAAGAACATGCTACCCACAATGGATAAAGGAAGTTTCCTTCTCCCTTCGGGGGCTGGGACCTCACCCACCCAAGCCCCTCCCTCAAAATGTTCCTTGGCTTGTCCAGTGGGTCCTCCAAAGCAGAAGTAGAACAGAACGGGCACTAAAGGGTGACTTCTGGGGTCACACTGCTGGGGCCAAATCCCAATGTCACCATTTGGCCTTGGGAAGATTCCCTAGCCCACTGAGCCTTAATGTCATCACCTGGAAAACAGGAACCACAGCAGAGGCAGGATATGCTTGGTGGCCACAACCATGGACTCTGAGGGTTTGATCCCAGCTGTGTCACCTGGAGCAAGTTGCTTAACCTCTCTGTGCTTCAACTTCCTCATCTGTAAACTGGGAATAATAAAAATGCCTACCTCATAAGTCTGCTATGAGAATTAAGTGAGCTCAGACACATAAGGGACTCACAACATAGCCTTCACACAGCATGTGCTGTAAAGGGCTGACTCTGACGATTGAGCTCACATTGTTGCTGGGAGAATTAAGTAAATGAGCACAGAGTAAATGACACCGCAAGTGCTCGGCACAGGGCCTGCCACTTGAGAAGCCTCTGATGAACAAGTGGTGTTTTATTGTGGTTCTTGTTGTTCCTAAGCCAGCCTTTGATCCTCCGAAAATGCTCTGTGCTGGAGGAGGAAAGGTGAGTGCTGCCGCTGGCTGCATGATTAGGCAGATGTCCTTAGAGATGGGGATCTTGGTGTTCCCCAGTCACAGGTGCAGGATAACAAAGGAGAAGCGGAGAGACTGAGAATCTGAAAATCCTGCCTGATGAGAAATGGCAGAAACAACTGAAAATGTTTAGTCCAGAGAAGAAAAAACTAAAAAGAAGCACAAAATGCTATCTTCCAATAAGCAAAAACCACACTGAACGTCACTTTCTATGGAGGCCTTCGCTGACCATGGCACCCCCCAAAAGGTCAGCTTCTCCCTTCCAGAGCATTGCTCACCCAGGTGTTAAATCATTACTTGCATCATTAGTTGCTGAAAGTCCATCTCCCCCAGCAAACCATGAGCTCTGGGAGGTAAGGGACCAGCTCTGTCCTGCTCACCACTGTGGTCAAAATATTTAGCAACAAACAAAAAAAAGAGATAAAATAAAAATAATAATAAATAAAATAATTTAAAAATATATATTTAGCAACAGACCCAGGGGAATGAGTGACCGGGAAAGGTGCAGTGGTCAGGAAGGCGAGGGAAGAGACACACTGAGGAGCTTGGACAGAACTAAAACCAACGAGGGAAAGCTGAGCAAGGAGGCTGGTCTGAGCGCCTTCCCGGGTGGAACACCCAGAACAAGCCAGCATGGAAGGGGGTTGACTTATTTGGGAGCGAGCTCCCCATCACTGCAGGTGTTTCCAGCAGGTAGGTGCCTACACCTGGCTGTTTTACTTGCATTCTTTCATTCAGCAAACATCACCTGGCATCTTCTATGTGCCAGGCGGGTCCTAGGCACTGCCCTGGGATCTAAAGTTGCTGAGAGCCTCCCAGATCACGTGAGGGTATCTCAATGTGCGATGAGAATGAGGTGCTCAAGGACACTTTGGGGTTGACAGCTATGTTCACTATCTTGATTTGTGGTGACGGTTTTCTCGGTGTAGACATATGTCAAAACTCATCAAATTGTATACTTTAAATCTGCATGGTACATTATATGTTGATTATATCTTTATGAAGCGGTTAAAAATATGAGGGTACTTCGAAAAGTTTGTGGAAAAATAGAATTGAAAGATAAAACAAATCTTGCCATGAACGTTTTGAAGTACCCTTGTAACATTATCTTTAAAGGGGTGAAATGAGAATATATGATACGGAGATGAGATGATACAACAACGTCCAGGGCAGTAGTATTAACAGTAGCAAAAACAACCAGTCACTCAAAAAAACAACAGAAAAAAAAAAAGAAAAATCAGAAAGCACAACATAATCAAAAAACAATAGTTATGCAAATTCATGGAGATGAGATGATACAACAACGTCCAGGGCAGTAGTATTAACAGTAGCAAAAACAACCAGTCACTCAAAAAAACAACAGAAAAAAAAAAAAGAAAAATCAGAAAGCACAACATAATCAAAAAACAATAGTTATGCAAATTCATCATATTCACAGGAAGAAATAAGGTATAGCTATTAAGGCTATACCTTACGTTATGGAGGTTTTTCAAAACTAGTTAATGACATGGCTCCAAAAATATTTAGGGAAAAAGGGCATAAAGCAATCTTTACAATTTTATACCATTTGTTTTGTTAAACATGCACAGAAAAAAACCTGGACATTATTATAATTCAAATGTAATCCTGTGTTACGTAGGTAATTTTGGAAGCATTTTTAAATATTGAAAGGACCCACCATAGAATGTGAATATGAACAAGATATAGGTGATTTGGGGTTTTTTAATATTTTTATTTTCCAAAATTTTTATAAACAAAATTTTAATATCAAAAAGAGAAATAAATATTACTTTAAAAGAGTAAATAAAGAGCATCTAAAATATCCCCCT
>NW_007728997.1:50270-50800 GCF_000696425.1 Galeopterus variegatus | reverse complement strand
ACCTTGGTCCTCCTGAACACTGGCCCTCTGTGACCCCTTTTAAATTCCAGAGGAAGGTTTGGGGGCACTGAGGTTATTGGCAGGAGGTGGGGGATGTTCTGCCTAACACAGATGCTGATTGGATTAGAGCCTGGTTCTGTTTTCCTCTATTAGATTATGCTTTTCTTGAACTTGCTCCAGTGGGTCCCGGAAATTCAGCCCAGGACAGTCCTGTGGTTCATTTTCAGAGCTCACTGGAATATGTTTAAGCATGTAATAAATACATTTAAATCTAATCAGATAAATCACTAAATCAGATCGTTATCTTGCAATTTGAAAACCAGGCTCTGTCTCCAGATCCCAGGGGGAGGAGGAATAGGAAGAAATAGGAAGACTTCGGGCAGAGGCCAAGGTCACATCCCCACCCAACACCACTCAACACCAAAGGCAAGGAATCACCTTCCCTCCCTAACCCAAAGGTCCATCAGCCTCAGAGTGACCTCAAATTTGCAACAAAACTTGGTAGTGGTCAGAGTAAGTGTGAAAAAAAA
>NW_007728997.1:45487-49421 GCF_000696425.1 Galeopterus variegatus | reverse complement strand
AAAAAAAACATCCAGGTGCTACCAGTAACTCAGGACCTTTCAAAGGCCACTAGTGCTAGAATCCCACAAATGGTCCATCTGGTCTACCTCCCTGTGTCAAAGCAAGAGAACTTGCAAGTTCTCAGGCAAGACCTCTGGAAGAGCCAACATCACGTTATGGAGGTTTTATTATGCCAAAGCCCCGTAGAGTCAAGTTTAAATGGCAAGAAATTGAAAACCAAGCACGCCTAGGTCCAGATCCTCTGCCACTCACTCTCTGTGAGATCCTGGACAAGTGATTTGGCCTCTCTGTGCCTCAGTCTCCTCATCTGTAAAATGGGGCTAGAAACGGCACCTACTTCATAGTGCTGTTGAGAGGATTAAATGAGATAATGCATACAAAGCACTTAGCACAATGCCCGGCACAGAGTGATTAATCCATGTTACGTACTGTTATTGTCTGAATTATTTTTATATAACTTCCTACCTATTAGATTTCTTGTGTAGACATACAATATCCCTATAAGATATAAGCTGCCCGAGAACATTTTTGTTTTATTTTAAGAAATATTAACTGAGAACCAGGCTCTGGGAGAGGTGATAGGGACATAGTGAACAAAACGGATATGGCCCTTGGTCTAAAGGAGTCTACAGCACTATGAGACAGGTGGTAAATAAACAAACAAAAATAGGTAATTAAAAACTAGGACATGTGCTACAAGGGAAGAAAAATGGGTATCCCAAGAGAAAACAGAGAGGTACTATTTTGGTTTGGGGGACAAGAAGACTTTCCAAAGAATAATACATTTAAGCCAGAATATGAAAGTTCAACAGGAGTCAGCTAGGGAAAAAGAAGGTAGAGAATGCTCCAGACAGAAGATATAGTATGTGCAAGGGTCCTGGGGTGAGAAAAGCATTCAAGGAATGAAAAAAAATGGTCAGAATAACCAGGATGTTGGGTAGGACAGAAAATAGAAGGAGATGGCCACTGAGGTAGGAAGGTGTGGACCATGCCTTGTAGATGGAGGATTTCAAGCAGAGAAGTCATATGATTTAATTTAAGATTTTTAGGAGATTAACCTGCCTCCACGTGGAGACGGCACTGGAGGAGAGTAAGTATGGAAGCAAGGAGACCAGGCAGGAGGCTGCTGCAGTCATTCAGGCAAAAGACTAAGGTTGTAGTCGTGAGAAGTGGGCAGATTTGAGATACATTTTGAAGACAGAATTAACATGACCTAAGACATGCAGCATGTAAGAAGGGAGGGTCAGGCTGGAAGCAGGATGAGTCCCCGGTTTCCAGCTTAAACAACTAGAGAGATGGTGCTACCATTTACTAAGAAGAAGAAAATGTGGTGGGAGGGCAACTTTGGGGGAAGAGGAGTTATTCAGTTTTAGGCATGTTAAGTTTACGATGCAGGTGATACATCCAATGAGTGGCCATAGAGGTAGCAGGAAAACCAGGACAGTGTGCTTTCTTGGAAACCAAGAGAAGAGAATGTCCTAAGAGATCAAGTAAGAGAAGAGAGATGTGTTTCTGATTCACCTTGATATCCAAAGTGTCTGACATATAGTAGGTTGTCAATGAATGCTTGTTGGATGCACAGACAGATGGGTGGGCATGTGGGTGGACAGCTGGATGCATGGATGGTGGAGGGGAGTACATGGATGGATGTGCACATGGATGATTGCATGTATGGATGGATGGATGGATGTATACTCGAATCAGGGCAAGGATGTAGTGGCTCCAGCCACAGAGAACTCTGGCTAGTTCCCCAAGCTAGAAATACTTCCCCCTTCATACAACCATCCCTCTGCCACCCCACTCCCCTCTGCGTTCTTCAGATCTCAGTTCAAATGTCACTTCCTCAGGGAGACCTTCCCTGACTCCCCTAGCTAATGCAGCTCTGTTACTACTTTCTTCCCAGTGCTTATCAGATTCTCAGATTATCTCATTACTTTGTTGGATGATTTATCGTCTGTCTCCTTTAATAGATGGTTCAGTCCACAAGGGCAGGGGCCTTGCTCTAGCACTTGTTTCTAAATCTCTAGCACTAAGCAGGGTGCATGGTGCATAGAAGGATGATTTATCGTCTGTCTCCTTTAATAGATGGTTCAGTCCACAAGGGCAGGAGCCTTGCTCTAGCACTTGTTTCTAAATCTCTAGCACTAAGCAGGGTGCATGGTGCATAGAAGGGGCTCAGTTCCTATATATTAGATGGGTAGGTGACCGATAGATGGTAGGTGAACAGATAAGTGGGTGAGTGGATGGATGATGGATGGATGGATGGAAGGAAGGAGCAAAGGAGAGAAGAATGGAAAGGGAAAGGGAGGGGGGAAATGGATGAGTGAATGAATGAATAAATGAATGAATGAATGTACCCCACTTCCTTCTGATCCACGCTCAGGACAACTACTCCCTTGACCTAATCTTGCTCCATTCTATTCAGCCACCAGCTGTCAAAGCCCACAGTATTCACAGAGAAGACGCACACCCTCCCAGGTGCTAAAGGACTTAAGTTCTCTCTTTGCAAAGTCCATGGCAATTCTGCTGTGCAGCCTCAGCCAGAGCTGCGGCAACATCCTGTCCCTGGGGGGTTGACGTTAGCTGTTCCTGTTATATTGTCTTAGATGAGCAAGGCAGGGTCAGGCTACGGGGCTTTGGGAAGGAGGAAAAAAAGATTTTAAAAGACAAGGGGAAAAAAACACTCTAATAGGCAAACAAACAACAGAAAAACACTTCAAAAATACACTGCTGCTTAGGGAGAGGTCAAGCCCCCAGTCTCAAAAGATTCAGAAAATGACAAGTGAGAGACACATGAAGTCTGAGAGGTGACCTCCGTGAAGCACTGCTGACATTAACAGAGGCAGGTATGAGCATTTAGCAAGATCTTTTTAAAAATACACACATACACAGAACTGACTGAAGCATGAGAGCTCCGGTTTTGCAGCACTCTTTGTCTAAACACTTAGGGAGAGCAGCTCACTCTTTCATAGATCTGTTCTGAGGAGACTTAAACTCTACTTCTGACTTTAAAAAGCCCTTACAAAGGATAAAGAAGAGGAGGAGGAAAAGAAAATCAAGTCTGCCTTTCTGGAAGGAAAAAAGGACAATGTGTACCTGTTCCTGAAAGTCTGAGGAAGAAAGACTGGACTTGAGTGGTCTTTGGAAATACTAAATGGAAGGCCGCCAGCTCCCCTTTGCAGCACCTGGGCTTTCCTCCCCACGTGCATCTCCAAGCTGGGCCTCTGCCTGATAGACACGTCCTGCCTCCAAAATAACCTTCTCTACACAGGGATGGGGTGGGAGTTAAGATCTCAGGCACTGGAGTCTGACAACCTGGCTCTAACAGTTACCAGTTGAGTGCCCTTGGTAGAGGCTTAACTCTAAGCCTCAGTTTTCTCATCTGTTAAATGGGAATAATAATAGCAATTACCATGTAAGGTCATTGGGAGGAATAAGTTAGACAGTCCATGTAAAGTGCCTGGCACAGAGTAAATAGTTGATCAATGTTGGCTGATATTGTTATTGTTGTTGATTATTCCTTTAACACTTTTAAGGCACTTTGTATATGGCAGTGTCTTATAACTCATTAAATTCTCACAAAAACCCTATGAGGTAGCAGTAGTACTATTTTCATTTCATAGAAAAAGAGACGGAGGCCCGGAAAGGATAGGTAACTTGCACAAGGTCACACAGCTGGTAGCAGATCTGGTTCTTAACCTCAGCTGACTGATTCCAGGCCTGCTGTGTTCTTAGCTCCTAGATGATGCTTAACTATGACCATTCCACAATTCAGCTTTTTATTTTATTTTATTTTATTTTATTATTATTTTTTTTTGTCTTTTTTCCGTGTCCGGCAACGGATCGCAACCCTCAGTGTTGCCCCCGTACCGGACCGGGGACCGGCGACGGGATCGCAAGCCTCGGCATTGCTCCCGCGCCTCGCTCAACCAG
>NW_007728997.1:37228-44798 GCF_000696425.1 Galeopterus variegatus | reverse complement strand
TATAAATTGAAAATACCATTGTCAAAAATGCATTTAATACTCTGATAAACCCATTGTAAAGTCAAGAACTAATATCTTTACTCACTCTGCCATTGTAGTACAAAAGCAGCCACAGACAATACATAAATGAATAGGTGTGACCATGTTCCAATAAAACTTTATTTTAAAAAGCAAGCAGCTGACAAGATTTGCCCATAGGCCATCATTTGCTGGCCCCTGGATTAGACTACCTAACTCATTTCAAAGTGACATAAAGCAGACATAATCATTCTTAGCAAGTCATTCTCTATTTTTCTTAAAAAATATCTTGCCAGGCTAGAATAGAGAAAGAACTCAGAGAGAGAGAGAATATACCATCTCCTAAGAAAGCCTGCATAGTTTCCAGATGATTAAAAAGATTTTCTCAGAGCTCTCAGACCTCAAGCCTCAAGCCCTTGAGGCAGACATGGGGAGAACAAAATTTAAGCTGCAAGTTAGCAACAGATTCCTCCAAAGAGACAGATGTGACTTTAGCCACAAACTTAAGATAACAGAGGACATGATACTGCTTGGGTTTTATTACTATTTTTATTATTATTATTACTAATACTGTCATTACTATTGATAAACCCTGCCCTAACTGATGTCTTGGGAAAGAATCAAAACAAAAGAGAAAATTAGCTCAAGGGGAAAAGCAAACTCAATGGAAATTTAATTAAATAAATAGATTTCTTGACGGTAAAAGAAAAGAGATGTGACATATCCCCAAACCCAACTTCCTCCATACCCCTGTCTCCTGTGCAACTGGCAGAGCATGAAAAATCCAAATCCTTCCCCCAAAGCAAGAAACTCTCTGATATTACTACCAATATGCCCTTGCCGCATTAAATCATGTCTGTTCAGGCAGAGCTGGTTTCATTTTGTTCTTTCTTTCCCCTTCCCAAGAAATGCATCTGAAAAGAAAGTGTGTGGGTTATTTCTTAGCTCCTTCTTCCATCCTACTTTTTAGTGGATGCTATCTCTCCACCAGTTTTGTGTAATTTCTTTCCTTAGAAGGGAAGTTTTGTGCATGCTCCCCACTGGTGGAAACCTCCAACCTGCCCATCTGGCTAGAGGTAGGGGAGGGACAGCCCAGAGCCTCTCTTCTCTGTCCCTTTGTGACATGGACATTGTGGCTCTGGCAGCTGTACTTCTTTCTTCATTTATGAATTCGGGGCAAGAACTCCAGGCACTGAATTCACACAGGAGACAGTTCAGGAAAATGAAATACGGTTGAAAGCAAGGGAAAACATCCTTGCAGGACTGCCGGAAGGATTAAATGAGATCAAACAGGTGGAGACTCGTACTAGCAACAATAATTTTTACCCAAAAATAATAACAGCAAGCCACTGATTACCAGACACCCGTGGTAACTCCATGCCAGGCACTGGACTTTGTATAGTTGACCTCATTTCATCCTTGAAACAACCCAAGAAGTAGTGAAAATTATTATCTGCACTTTCTGGCCAGGAAATGATGGCTCAGAGAGGTGAATTAACTTGCCAAACACCACAGAGCAAGTACCCCACACAGTACCAGGAACACAGTAGGTATTTAATAAATGCTGGTTCAAGCTGAATGCATGGATGAATTATACACTAAAATGTCATCATCTCTTGATTGACATAACCTCTGTAGAAAGCTAACCTGGTTCTATTTATCAAGGGAGTGACATTAAAGATACTTGAGGTTTTTTGGGGTTTTTTCTATAAAATTTGAATTATGTCCGCATGGACATATTTTAGGGGAGGAAACCAGAGCTACAGGGGTTTTATTTCAACAAAGAGACTCCCCCTCTTCTTTGCTAATGGCTGCAGATAAAGCTGGTGCTGCAGCCCCCACTGTCATCAACAAAAGTCACAACTGCTGTTTGTTGAGTGCATACTACATGCCAGTGCAGAGCTCCAAGCTTTTACGTGCATCGCCTTACTGCATTCTCAACCCCACCTTCTAAGGAAGGTGCAGGTGGCATCGTGGTGTTTATGTTGGAGACACCCATAGAGCTCAGGCCAGCAGCCACCTGACGTCTCAGAGCAAGCCAAAGGCAGGGCTGGCACCGGTGTTCCAGTCTGTCCTCTGCAAAGCCCTAAAGGTCAGGCCTCCCTTTCAGACTCCAGGCCTCATCCCCCTGCCTCCTTGTGTCACCTCACTTCTCCCTTCTCCTCACCCACTTCCTGGCCAGTGGCTTGGCCTAATCTACCATGCAGGCATCAAACCCCACCAGTGTTACCTGGACACGGACCACTATGCCTCTGTCTGGGACAATGTGTCACTGCCACTCAACGGGTTTATGCTCCTTAAACATTGGGTCTAAGCTCTTGAAGCCCACAGACTTGCAAACAGACCTGACTGAGTCCAGCTGGGTGACCTTGGATGGGCAGCTTCTGTACAGCACCTGGACCTCTCTCTTTCAGAGCCTTGGGAGTATAAAGCACTGGCTGCACACTGAGCTCCATGAGTGAAAGCTGGCTTTGTGACTTAGCTAGGCTGTGCAGCCATGGCCAGGCCCATCCACCTCCCCGAACCCCACCTCCTCCATTTTTACAAGGGATGGGGCAACCCCTACCTTACAAAGTTGTCATAAGGATAGAAGGATGTCATCCATAAAAAGTCCTTGCACACAATGTGTCTAGCACATAGTAAACATGGAGCAAGGCCTGGAACATAGTAGGGGGACAATAAACTTCTGTGCAGAGAGACACATGGGACAGGGGCATGTTTTAAATCCTCTCTTTCCACATTCATTGGCACCATGAATATTCAGGAAAGACCATTGGAGACCAAGCCCTTCCTTCATGAAGAAACTTACAAGCTCCTCCATCCCAACCTTTTTTTGGCCCTACCCTGATGTCATAATTACCCATTGCCAAAATCACAGTATCTTGTCTTAGAACTGGCATCACCCATGAATCCAGAGGACCCTGCTAACTAAAGCCCATGATCAGAGGTTTGGAAGAATTTCACATAAATTCCTCTTTACTCTCTTGTCATTGGTACAAGGATCAAAGAAAAGTGGACATAGTTGGGGAAGGCTCTGGAATTTTCCCTATGTACTACATCCTTCTTTCCAAAAACAAAAAACAAGTAACTTTTCCCAGAAATATCCGAAAAGATATTTAAAAAAAATTTTTTTTTCGAGCTGTGATGATTTAAAAGAAAAAATATCCTGAACAGATCTGAGATTTCACATTTGTGGGCAATAAAACAAAATAATCATCCCAGGAAGGAAGTGAAAAAGCCCAGACATAGCCTGTCATCCTGGGAACTCAACGTATACATTTCTTCCCCTGGAAAACTTCCCTTGAATTCGCTCAGGCTGGTTAGGGTCGCTCCTCTGGGCTCCCGTGCCCCTGTGATTCCCCAGTCTCTGACGAACGGTGATAATCACACTAACACTAACACATACTAACCATACCCACAGCGGGCATGGAGCACTTCCTATGGCATTTGAGCTGAGACCCCAGCGATAGGAGGCACAGCCCACAGAAAGAGTATCGCAGACAGAAGAAACCAGTGCAAAGGCGGGAATTCGATCTTTCTGTTCAAAGAATACAAAAACGGTGTTACTGAGTTGATATGGAGATCAATGCGGTAAATATAATAACAGTCGGAAGCTGTGGTGTGAACCATAGAGCTGTCTTTGAGAGCGAGGATGTGGGAGCTGTTGTAACTGATCACTGCCAGGCATGAAAGTCAAAGCTGAGGCATGGAGTAGTGGGGATGGGTTTATAGACCATCCATCCGTGCCCAGGCATTTTGCAGACAAGGACACCAGGCTCAGCAAGGCCATGTGGCTCATCCAGGTTATCACAGCCAGAGAAGTCAGAGGCAGGGCCAGAACCCCAGCATCCAGCCTCCAGCCCTGAGCTCGGTCCACTGCTGTCTTTTTTTATGGGTGATTAGGAGCTGTTTATTTGCAAAGCTGATGGAAGTTTTAATAAGGTCCCTGGGGGGAAAGAAGGAGAGATTGCTCGTGTGCATGTGCGCGTGTGCGTGTGTGTGAGCCCATGTGTGATGGAGGGAGGGAGGTACATCAAGGCTCCTAGCTTTCATCTGGTTCCTGTTAATTTGACTAAAGACCCCTGGGAAAACCATGCTCTGGGCATGATAAGCCAAACTCCAACTCAATTATGGTTTTTTTTGTGCTTTTACAGAACCTCAATCTGCACAAAATCTCCTGGCCTTTGTCTGGCCTCTGAATACTTAAGTTGTCATCATCATCATCATCATCATGGTCAAAGCCAGAGCAGCTATGTTCCTGGAGCATTTAGGATAAGTCAAGTCAAGGGTTCTCAACTGGAAGTGATTTTGCCCAGAGGACATTTGATGGTGTCTGTAGGCATTTTTCTTTGTCACAACCAGGGGATGGCAGGTGGATGCTACTGGCATCTTGTGGGTAGAGATGACTCTAAACATCCCCCAATGCACAGGACAGTCCCCCACGACAAACCATTATCCAGCCCAAATGTTAATAGCACTAAGGTTGAAAAACCCTGAGCTAGCCCTTTTCATGCTATAACTAGACACCACTAAGAAAATCTCCTGCCTGGGGCCTGAGATCTGACAATCAGAACAGACAATGATAACTGTTCTGAAGCCAAGTACCCCCACCCCACAGCCTTGAGACAATCTGCAGGGAGGAAGGACCCTATGTAAGCCAACAGTCCCCTGCCTAAAAGGCCTTTAGTCTAGAAATTTGCTCACTTTTTAGAAATAAATACAGTCATGTGTTTCTTTAAAAGACAATGGGAATTTTTTTTTCAACTTCTCAAATATATTAAAAGAAGATCATGATTGGTTGTCACCCTTTTTCTACTCTAAAATACTAAAGGGAATCAAAACACTGCCCTCCATCCATGGGGCAATAGCTCTGTCAAGTTCAATGGCTTGACTGAAATCCCAGGCAAAAACCCTTGCCTGTCCACACCCATCATGGAGTAGACTTCCCCAGCTCGGGGGCTCCATGACCGTTCAGTTCCTGAGGAATCTGCCTCCTGGAGGCAGACTGGAGGCAGAACAGGCAACCCCAGATGATCGTTATAGGGAGAAGGGAGAGAAACCTTCTTGCCTGTCCACACCCATCATGGAGTAGACTTCCCCAGCTCGGGGGCTCCATGACCGTTCAGTTCCTGAGGAATCTGCCTCCTGGAAGCAGACTGGAGGCAGAACAGGCAACCCCAGATGATCGTTATAGGGAGAAGGGAGAGAAACCTATGATTTACAATTCACTCCAGCCCAAAGAACCAAAGTAAGGCTCTGCTCAGATAAGGGGAGTAGCCCCAGACAGAGGCAAAAGCACACATCACCTCGCTTAATCCTCATGACAACACTAAAAGATTAAGTAGTATTATCCTTTCCCAAAGACTGAGGCTCTGATAAGGAAGAGTCTGGACCAGCCCCACCGGGACTCACATCCCAGGCTCAGAACTCACATGCCCTCCTGACTGTACCGCAAGCGCTAAGATGTTGATATTAATTGAGTCCAGACATTCTATTGACAGCATCTGGAAAGGCTCCTACACAGCTGGAGTTACCCCAAATCTGGCCCCAAGCTCTTTCCAGATGTCTCTCCATAGAAAGAACCCACTGCCTAGTTTTCCCCTGTCTCCTCAGAGCTCCCTCGCATCTCCACTAGTTATTATGTGGAGCCTACATTTCAACGTTTCCTCTTTACAGCTCATTTTCTCTTCCTAATTGGTCTCATAAGTGTGGCAGGAGGACCCACGTATGAGCATCAATGACTTGGACACTGAAGGAAGGCGGTGGCAGAGGGGCCCCGTCTGAGCAGGCTGCGGGAGTTTGCTCAGGTGTGCTGCAACTCACTCAAGGCCAGCCAGGGAAAGAGACCCGAGGTTCCCCTGGCTTTCAGCCTGCCCAGACTGCTCTGTCTGTGAAACAGTCAATCCCACACTAGGTCCCTGCTGGAGCTGGGTCAAGCCTTTCTCCTCTGGAGGACTCAGTATTTCCTTATTTGAAAGTTGAGATGATTAGACAGAGGTTCCTTCAGTTGGCACATTATGGTGCATCTTTTCCACGGCGCTGAGTTAATGCTGACGTCTCAGCTAAAGGAAGATTATCAGGCAGCGCCTCCTGGTGGCCGAAGGTGACACTGCACCATCAAGAAGTGGCCCTGGTCGGATGGTGTCCAAGAAGATAAAAATACTGGAAGGAAAACGCATCTAAGTGTCCACAAACAGCCAGCTATTTTAACCCTAACTTTTCAAACAACGGACCTAGGGTTTAAAGCAAAAACACAGCCCTGCCACTCAGTTCTTCCGCCCTCCGTGATATTAAAAGAAAAAGGTCTTTAGAAGGTAGAGCTTGAAAAACAATCTGTCAGCCCGTCACCAAGGGTGTCTAGGTATCTGATTACAAAGCTTGTCCGCCTCATTTCTCCTCCAAAAAATACCAGACAGAGAAGGGAAAAACAAAAGCGCTAAAGAAAGAAAAGGATCAGATGATGAAGCTAAACTGAGCTCTGTTCCCAAGGACAGGGCTGGCGTGGGGGGTGGGAAGTGTGATCTCCCACCCTCCCAACTAAGATCAATAGGTTCTCTGTGTGATTGGGGGAAGGGCTACCATTTCTGGTTTCCCTTTTCAGGTAAGGAATGAAGTCAGTAGGGAGATTTGGAGTGTGAGGTAATCCCACATTTCAGAATCCCATTGAGGTGGTGGACACATCCACCCAAAGAGAACCACAGTCTCCTAAATAGAGACAGAGTACTCTCCTAAATACTTTTAGAGAGTACTGTCCAGACAGCATCCGTGTTCCTGGCAATCCAGTTTTTTGTGGGTCCTCACCCACAAAAATCTCACAGTCTGGTGGGGAACATACAAGAAAAGTCAGCTTGGATGACACTGCATAATGAAAGCACATGTTTTGGATGAAACTGACATGGAATTGAGCACAGGCTTTACCAAGTACTAGCTACATGATCCCAAGCAAGTGACTTACCCTGTCCAGGAGTGTCCATCCTTCCTGCCCTTTCTACCTTCCCCTGAACACTTAGTATATATAGTAAGTGCTCAATAAATTACAGCTTCTTAAATGCTGTACCACTTGTGCAAATATTAGTTCATGCCACCAAAGAGTTCTCCTTAATTGATGCCTCCCCAACCTCTTCATGTATTTATTTCCCTCCTCCCAAAGGAAGTTCTTCATATCAGACTGAAACCTCTCCTGGTTTAGAGCATGCATGTATTTGTTTTAACTAACACATTATTTCTTGCTTGGTCTTTTACAACAAGGACTAGCAAACTTTTTCTCAAAAGAGTCGATAGCGGGCTGGCCCGGTGGCGCACTGGAGAGTGCGCCGCTTGGGAGTGCGGCGGTGCTCCCGCCAAGGGTTCGGATCCTATGTGGAGACTGGTTCCCGCTCACTGGCTGAGTGAGGTGCAGGTGCAACACCGAGGGTTGCAATCCCGTTGCTGGTCCCCGGTACGGGCGCAACACCAAGGGTTGCAATCCCGTTGCCGGTCAGTAAAAAAGACAAAAAAAGGAAAAAAAGAGTCGATAGCAAATATTTCAGGCTTTGTGGGCCATACAGTCTCT
>NW_007728997.1:28445-36655 GCF_000696425.1 Galeopterus variegatus | reverse complement strand
AATCCCGTTGCCGGTCAGTAAAAAAGACAAAAAAAAGGAAAAAAAGAGTCGATAGCAAATATTTCAGGCTTTGTGGGCCATACAGTCTCTGTCACACTAAACAACTCTGATGTTGCAGTGTGCAATGGCCGTAGATGGTATGTAAACAAACAGGCATGGCAGTGTTCCAATAAAACTTTATCTACAAAAGCAAGTAGAGGGCCGAATTTGGCCAGTGGGTTGTAGTTTGCCAACTTATCTGCTCATTATGTCTCCCACACAACCCACCACTGATAGAAACTGCTGTTCCCTCATTTCTCTCTCCTAGGACAAATATATAAATGCCTCAACCTTCCCCTGCAAGGGCATAACTTCCATGATTAAATGATGACAATTCATTTGTTTGTTAATTCATTCAATGATATTTTTGCTACTGTGCTAAGTAGCTTGTAGGGAAAAAAAAAAGGGAGCGTTGTGTTTTGAGTATATGGTCTGGGATTAGCCCAAGCTCAAGTCCTGCAGTCCTGCAATTTACTGGCCTTGTGACCTTGGGTAACACGGCTCACCTCTTTGTGCCTTGGTTCTCTTATCTAAAAACTGAGGAATACAACAGTCCCTACTTCATAGGGGTGTCTCTAAAATTTAAGTGAAGTAATCCTCAAAATCAGCTTAAAATAGTGCCTGATGCACAGTATGTTTTTGATATTTTATTGTTATTATTTTTGTTGTTATTGAAAGATGGCTCTGCTATCCATAAATTTACAATCTGATATGGCAGATTTATGTATGAAAACAACTATAACATAACTGCCCGATAAACAATACAGTATTCGAGCAGGTGCAATCAAGGAAGGCTTCCCGGCAGTGGTGGCATTTAAGTTATGTCTTGAGACATCATCAGGAGTTGTCTAAACTATGGGAAGGTTACTTCAGGAAGATGTAGGTCAGGAAGTGTTTCCTTTTGAACAGGTGCAAAGAGGGGATTTAATCAATGATAAAAACCATTGAAACCCATGGGGTCTGAGCATTCAGCCCCACCAGGTATCAGCAGCAGGAAGGAAAGTATCACGGAGTACAGACCAAAGTAAACAAATGAAGTTTGAGGAGGATTCCTGTCCTTCAAATTTGTTTTGTTTAAGTTACACAACTACTTGTGGTTGCCCAGAAAGATAGAAAATGCATTCAAGCAAAAGAGAAATAATAATTACCCTAATCCAAGAATGACTATGCTAAATATCCAAGTGTATTTCCTTCCAGACTTTTTTCCTTCATTTTTTTACTAAGTAATATGCAAATTTTAAAATTTTTTAAATACTAAGTAATATGCAAATGTGTATGCAAATTATGGTCAATACAACAAGTTCTTTTCTTCTTCCCCAAACAATAGCTTGGATAATTCTCATACAAGACTGTAAGACAGTAATCAGGAAAACAATTAAACAAAGCAAAAAGCCACCTGAGTAAAAATCGTGACTATAATGAACTAAAACCATCTCCTAGTTTCCAGCAATGCTGCTGCCACAATATTGGAACATCTTAGAAAGAGACAAAAATAAATTTGTTTCAAATAATAACATTTTTTTCCATCTTCCCTACCCCTCTGCCTTCCGCCTGCACATTTACTGCACTTCACAAACGTATTCGTGTGCGGCCCAGGGAAGCCTTCCACCCTCTCTCAGAGCCATAGCTGGGAAGGACAGAGATACTAACTGAGAGAGATTCAAACCTGCCGGAAGTTTTCCCATCTGTGAAATGGGCACTCAGCCCAATCTGTCCACTACTCATGCTATCGTGAGGCTCAAATGAGATCCCCTGCACACAGGTGATTCCTAAAACTGAAGGTGCCCTGCAAATGTGCAACGTTGATATTTGATATTTATTTACATGTGGCCTTTCAATAATTTCTTTTATCTCAATGCTGGTGTAAGTTGCTACATCTCTGCTACTCCCTAAAGGGCCGCCCCCACAAGCTGTGAGGCTCAAATGAGATCCCCTGCACACAGGTGATTCCTAAAACTGAAGGTGCCCTGCAAATGTTCAACGTTGATATTTGATATTTATTTACATGTGGCCTTTCAATAATTTCTTTCATCTCAATGCTGGTGTAAGTTGCTACATCTCTGCTACTCCCTAAAGGGCCGCCCCCACAAGCTGGGCAAACGGAAACACAGGGACTACCCAGAGTTACAGGGAAAACCGTCCCCTCCCCTTTCTTATGGGGGGAGCCTTACGCTTATGAGAGTCGGCCTCAGTGCCAGCCCTGCCTCTGATACTCAGTTGCTGTGTGACCCTAGACAAGGACTCTACCTCTCTGAGCCTCAGTTTTCTTACCATAAAATAGAAATAATAACCCTATGGACCTCCTGAGATTGCTGAAAGGATTAAGTGAGCCGGTGCTGCATGTCAATTATCCAGCACAGGACGTGGCCCAGTAAGAACTCAACCAATATTTGCTGCTGCTGTCATTACCTGCTGCTATCATTCATTCAATCACTTGGTGACTACTTTTTACACTCTAACTCTGAGCCAGACTCTGGGACAATTCTGGCACAGTGGTTCTCCAAGTGCAGTCCCCATACCAGCAGCATCAGCGCCACCTGGGATCTTGTCACAAATACAGATTCCCAGGTGCTGTCCAGCCTGGCTAATACAGGAACTCTGGAGGCGAAGCCCTCTGGAGGATCCTGAAGCATGTTTAAGTTTGAGAATCACTGTTTTAGTGGGAAGAGGTAGGGAAACAAAACAAAATCATCTTAGATGTGACAGGGACCATGAAAAAAATAAAACAGAGTAACGGGACAGAGAGTGACTGAGATGGAGGTAGGACTCTCTGAGAAGGTGGCATTTAAGTTGAGATCAAAATAACAAAAGAACAGCCAGGGGGAGATGGGGGCAGCATATTCCAGGCAGAAAGAATGGCCCATGCAAAGGCCCTGAGGCAGACTTTGGGAGGAAAAGAGAGAAGGTCAGGGTAGCTGGGTGCAATGAGGTAGTGGAAACATCAGGAGACAGAGACCTGCTCAGGTGCCTGGGGGAGGGACCTGGGGTCTTATTCTAAGATGTAACAGTCTGTCTCGGTCTGTCTCAGTTCATCTGGTTTTGTGCACATGGACCCACAATTTTCCAACAGTTCAGCCCCTGCCAACCATACAGTAGAAGTTCAGTGTCAGGTCTGTGTCCGGTTCTTCTGTTCAGTGCCTCTGTGGGGGCCAGAGGTAAAGAGAGGGAGCAACTATGGCTCCAATCAGAGATGACGGCCGGGAGCCAGGTTCTCTTTGTTCTCATTGGGGATTTCTGCAGAAGAGCTGCTGATGGCATGAAACAGCGGGTGGGCAAGAGACAGGGACCAAAGGGCAGCCCGGCAAGAAAGGGGAAGTGGGCTGGTGGGAAAGGGCTGATGGAGCCCTGGAGCAGGTTGCCCCCAGGGGGTCTGCTGGAAGACCAAGGCTGGGGAGGAATGTCCTGCCCCCCAGGGAGCACACAGTGGCTTCGTGGGAGGAATACTTTGGTTCAGATTCAGTTTGGGAAAGAGGGAGGCAGGGTGGACAGAAGCTGACTTAAACCCAATATGTACTGAGCACCCAATTTGCCAGACACAAGGCTAAGTGTTTGCATGAACTCATTTTTTCCCTAGAAACAACTCCACAAGGAAGATACTATTAGCACCCCCATTTTACAGATGAGGAAAGCAAAGTCAAGTTAAATAGATGGGGGACATTGAGGGCAGCCCAAAGGGGAGCAGAACTAAGGGATGAAGGAGGGAGGGAGGGAAATTGACTAATGGATTTAGTTGTGCCTAAAACAAGCTCCATCTGCCCTTGACTCAAGTTTGATGAAATCTGATCAAGTCCCTTCTTTTCTTAAAAACCCTCCAACCACTCTCGTTCCGCTTGGGAGAAACCCAAGCTACCTGCCAGGGCTACAGGTGCCTCAGGAACTGGCCCTGCCCCCTGTCTTTCTGCCCCTGCTCCCTGCACTGGGCTAGCCTATTGACAACTTGGCTATGCGGCCATCGACCTTTCTGGAACCACCTTCTGTGTGTGATTCCAAGTTAGAGTTGGCCAAAAGTGAAGTTGTGCAAGATTTGGGAGACAAAAGTGAGACAGAAGCTGTGGCGCTCTGCAGGGAGACATGGGTTAGGGGCAATAGGAGACAGATGCTGAGGTCTGACTTATTCTCCACCTTCCCCACTCCACAGCCAGCTCTCCTTCCTGATGGGGAGTCTTGATAACCAAGAGCAAGCTCAGGTTCACCATGAAAGGCTTCATGCCAGACTCACAGAGGTCACACAACTTTCCATGGGCACCTGCACCAGCCTGTCTTTGCGGTCTTCCTCCAACAATTGGACATGCCAGCTACCAGATGTCCCTGACACCGCAGGCTGGCTTACCCCTATCAGGGCAGATTAGAGACCTTTCTCTGAATCTTCTGCTTCCCCCTTTGAACTTGTACTTCCCCAGCTCCTTCTACAGTTGTATAAGGGCTAATTCCTAGAATAAATTCATTTTTCCATTCATTGACTCCTCAAGTTGCCAGCAGAAGCAATACAGCACCTGATCTAGGACTAGCTTGTAAGACAACTGGTACTTCCATTTCCTCCCTCTTAGAATGCTCACTCATGCTATAAAAAGCCCAAATCACATGGAAAGGCAACACATGGGTGCACTGGCAGACAACCTTGGCTGAACGCCCACCCAATAACCACTGCCAACTGCCATCTATGTATGTGCACCATCTTGGATGTTTCAGCCCAGCCAAGCCCCAGATGACTGCAGCCTAAGCCAACAACACATGGAACAGAAGAACTAACCAGCTGAGCCCAGCCAACCCTGGGAATCATGAGAGATAACAAAACAGTTGTTTTAAGCTGCTAAGTTTTGGAGTGGTGTGTTACACAGCAATGGGTCACCAGAACACACACCACATGCTCCGTCTTTCTACTTCTTAAAAATGCTTTAGAGATTTGCATGACATGTTTTCTCTGCTCTTCCCCTGCTCTTCTCATGCCTAGTACTTTCTTGCCACTCAGGTCTCAGCTTAAATGTCACCTCTCCAGAGAGGCTCACTGTCAGTTATATGGCTCAACTTGGCTAAGCTTTAGTCCCCAGTTATTCAATCAAACACTAATCTAGGTATTGCTGTGAAGGTGTTTTGTAGATGTGATTCAAGTCTATAATCAGCTGACTTTAAGTAAGGGCAATTATTCTCAATAGTCTGGATGGGCTGATTCAATTCAATGAAGTGCCTTAAGAGCAGAACTGAGGCTTCCCTGAAGAAAAAGAAATTCTGGCCAAGGACGGCAACTTCAGCTCATGCCCAGGAGTTCCAACCTGCCCTTCCTGGTGACCTGCCCTACAGATTTCAGACTTGTCCAGCCAACCCCTCACCCCCACCCCCAAACACATAAGCTAATTCCTTGCAATAAATCTCTTAATATATTTACTTTCCTGGATCTACTTCTCTGGTTGAACCCTATCTGACCCACTCTGATCACCCCATCAAAGCCAGCCACCTAGTCATCATCATTTCACTCCATTTTAATCCTCTGCATAAAACTCATCACCATTTAATTTTTTAAAATTCATTATTTCTTCCAATATATTCTCAAGCAGTGCTGTCCAACAGAGCTTTCTGTGATGATGGAAATGCTGTAGAACTGCGCTGTTCCAATAGGGTAGCCACTAGCCACGGGTGGCAATAAACCACTTGATCCATTTGCTACGTGGCTACTGCGAATGAAGAAAGGACTTTTAGATTTTATTTAATTTTAATGAATATAAGTTTAACTTGCCATGTGAGTCTAGTGGCTGCCCTACTGGACAGCTCAGGTCTGGAACGCAGGTCCACGAGAGCAGGTGGCTGATCAGCCTTCCCCGTCACTGCGTCTCTAGTCCCCCACAGTGGCTGAAACAGAAAGTTCCATCAGTATTTACGGAGAGAATGAACAAGCCACTTGTGCATAAGCACCTTTGCATCAGGTCTGTGACACTTGCAAGGGAGAGTTCTAAAGCAGTGAAAAACCTGCCTGAACAGGAGGGCTGGAGCACGTACAGGGGAAAGGAAGGACGTCAACACTAGAACCCACTAGACCCTGTGGGCTTTATGGGGGTGGGCAGCTCTTCTTCTGCCCGCCCAGCCTTCCCCAAGTTAGAAGCAAGTGGAACAATAGGGCAATCAAGACCCGCTCTTGCTCTTTGTTCTAGTCAAAGGAAGACTACGTGGTAGAAGGCGGGGTTCTGGGGGGCTTCATTCAAAGCCCAAACTGGGAAGAAGCCAGAGAGCATCTGAGGCTGTCCTATTTTGGGGCCACTTTGCATCCTATTTTTCTCCTGGCTGCCAGCTCTCCCCCTGGATTCTCAGGAGGAGGAGCAGGAGAGAGCCCAACCTAACCAGCTCCTGGGAAGTTGCTGGGGTGCAGGGCTCCCGGCTCCAGCCGTACCCTGGCCTCTACCCCTGCATGGATCTCCAAACCTCCTGAAGGACTTCCCAGCATCTCACCCTGCTCTAAGCCACCCTCCTACTCTGCAGCCAGAGTGTTTGCTTGAAAACTTGACAAGAGATCCAGGCACCTTCTGCTCAGAACCCTGCAGTGTCAGCTCCTTGCCATGGCCCACCATGGGGGCTGGCCCTGCCCAGCTGCCCGCGGCTCCAGCCGTACCCTGGCCTCTACCCCTGCATGGATCTCCAAACCTCCTGAAGGACTTCCCAGCATCTTACCCTGCTCTAAGCCACCCTCCTACTCTGCAGCCAGAGTGTTTGCTTGAAAACTTGACAAGAGATCCAGGCACCTTCTGCTCAGTACCCTGCAGTGTCAGCTCCTTGCCATGGCCCACCATGGGGGCTGGCCCTGCCCAGCTGCCCGACTCCAGCTCCCACTGCTCTCCCCAGTATTCCCAGTGGACAGCCACACTGATTTCTCCATGCCTAGGATGCTCCACCCTCCTTCCTGCCACAAGGCACTTTTGTGTGCTTCATGATCCCCAGTCAATAGGAGAATTCCTCCTCTTCCTTTAGGTCTCAGCTGAACCTTGAAGCCCTGAGAAAGTCCCCAAGCCCTGGAACCCAGCATTGTGCCAGATACATAGTGGGCACACTATGTAGTGACCGTCTGTAGTGACCATGAGGGGAAATGGAGCTGTGTGCCATGGAAAAACTGCTTGGGGTTCTGCTTTTTTATTTTTATTTTTGGCCAGGGAAAGGTGGGCCACCTCTAGAGAACAATCAAGCCAGACAGATGGGGGAAATAGGCTATAAAGAAGCAGCAGCGTGAGGGAGACAGTGGCTCAGAGGGAAGGGAAACAACGAGAAAGAATGAATTAGAGAGCTGGATTAGAAAAGCTGAAGCCCGGGGCCACTTAGAGAAAAAAAGAGAGGAAGATGGGAAGAGGGTGGAAAAAAGTGAGTTGGGAGCAGAGAAAGGCCAGAG
The DNA here is from genome assembly GCF_000696425.1 of Galeopterus variegatus. Lineage (NCBI taxonomy): Eukaryota > Metazoa > Chordata > Mammalia > Dermoptera > Cynocephalidae > Galeopterus > Galeopterus variegatus. Next base: position 29,250 of record NW_007728997.1, on the reverse strand, counting down.
GACCTTGGTGATGAAGGTGATGATGATGGTGATAATGATAGTGATGATGGTGGTGATGATAATGGTGATGATGATGGTGATGGTGGTGATGGTGCTGATGATGGTGATGATGGTGGTGATGATGGTGATAATGATAGTGATGATGGTGGTGATGATGGTGATGATGATGGTGATGGTGGTGATAATGATAGTGATGATGGTGGTGATGATGGTGATAATGATAGTGATGATGGTGGTGATGGTGATGGTGATGATGATGGTGATGGTGGTGATGGTGCTGATGATGGTGATGATGGTGATAATGATAGTGATGATGGTGGTGATGATGGTGATGATGATGGTGATGGTGGTGATGATGGTGGTGATGATGGTGATAATGATAGTGATGATGGTGGTGATGGTGATGGTGATGGTGGTGATGGTGCTGATGATGGTGATGATGATGGTGATGGTGGTGATGATGGTGGTGATGGTGGTGATGATGGTGGTGATGATGGTGATAATGATAGTGATGATGGTGGTGATGATGATGGTGATGGTGCTGATGGTGCTGATGATGGTGGTGATGATGGTGGTGATGGTGATAATGATAGTGATGATGGTGGTGGTGGTGATGGTGCTGATGATGGTGATGATGATGGTGATGGTGGTGATGATGGTGGTGATGATGGTGATAATGATAGTGATGATGGTGCTGATGGTGGTGATGGTGATGGTGATGATGGTGGTGATGATGGTGGTGATGGTGATAATGATAGTGATGATGGTGGTGATGGTGGTGATGGTGATGGTGATGATGGTGGTG
>NW_007728997.1:27934-28435 GCF_000696425.1 Galeopterus variegatus | reverse complement strand
GTGGTGGTGATGGTGGTGGTGGTGGTGGTGATGGTGGTGGTGGTGGTGGTGATGGTGGTGGTGGTGATGGTGGTGGTGGTGGTGGTGATGGTGGTGATGATGGTGGTGATGATGGTGGTGATGATGGTGGTGATGATGGTGGTGATGATGGTGGTGATGATGGTGGTGATGATGGTGGTGATGATGGTGGTGATGATGGTGGTGATGATGGTGGTGATGATGGTGGTGATGATGGTGGTGATGATGGTGGTGATGATGGTGGTGATGATGGTGGTGATGATGGTGGTGATGATGGTGGTGATGATGGTGGTGATGATGGTGGTGATGATGGTGGTGATGATGGTGGTGATGATGGTGGTGATGATGGTGGTGATGATGGTGGTGATGATGGTGGTGATGATGGTGGTGATGATGGTGGTGATGCTGATGGTGCTGATGATGGTGATGATGGTGATAATGATAGTGATGATGATGGTGATGATGATGGTGATGATGATGATG
>NW_007728997.1:26833-27899 GCF_000696425.1 Galeopterus variegatus | reverse complement strand
TGGTGGTGGTGGTGATGGTGGTGGTGGTGGTGGTGATGATGGTGCTGATGATGGTGATGATGGTGGTGATGGTGGTGATATGGCGGTGATGGTGGTGGTGATGGTGGTGATGATGGTGGTGATGATGGTGGTGATATGGTGGTGATGATGGTGGTGATGGTGGTGATATGGTGGTGATGGTGGTGCTGATGGTGGTGATATGGTGGTGATGGTGGTGATGATGGTGGTGATGATGGTGGTGATGGTGGTGGTGATGGTGGTGGTGATGGTGGTGGTGATGGTGGTGGTGATGGTGGTGGTGATGGTGGTGGTGATGGTGGTGGTGATGGTGGTGGTGATGGTGGTGGTGATGGTGGTGGTGATGGTGGTGGTGATGGTGGTGGTGATGGTGGTGGTGATGGTGGTGGTGATGGTGGTGGTGATGGTGGTGGTGATGGTGGTGGTGATGGTGGTGGTGATGGTGGTGGTGATGGTGGTGGTGATGGTGGTGGTGATGGTGGTGGTGATGGTGGTGGTGATGGTGGTGGTGATGGTGGTGGTGATGGTGGTGGTGATGGTGGTGGTGATGGTGGTGGTGATGGTGGTGGTGATGGTGGTGGTGATGGTGGTGATGATGGTGGTGATGGTGGTGGTGATGGTGGTGGTGATGGTGGTGGTGATGGTGGTGGTGATGGTGGTGGTGATGGTGGTGGTGATGGTGGTGGTGATGGTGGTGGTGATGGTGGTGGTGATGGTGGTGGTGATGGTGGTGGTGATGGTGGTGGTGATGGTGGTGGTGATGGTGGTGGTGATGGTGGTGGTGATGGTGGTGGTGATGGTGGTGGTGATGGTGGTGGTGATGGTGGTGGTGATGGTGGTGGTGATGGTGGTGGTGATGGTGGTGGTGATGGTGGTGGTGATGGTGGTGGTGATGGTGGTGGTGATGGTGGTGGTGATGGTGGTGGTGATGGTGGTGGTGATGGTGGTGGTGATGGTGGTGGTGATGGTGGTGGTGATGGTGGTGGTGATGGTGGTGATGATGGTGGTGATGATGGTGGTGATGATGGTGGTGATGATGGTGGTGATG
>NW_007728997.1:4857-26745 GCF_000696425.1 Galeopterus variegatus | reverse complement strand
GATGGTGGTGGTGATGGTGGTGATATGGTGGTGATGGTGGTGGTGATGGTGGTGATATGGTGGTGATGATGGTTATGGTTGTAGGATGGGGACAGAGATGGTGATGATGGTAGTGGTGGCAATGATGATTATGACAATAATGACAACAAGAATTATCACATACCTAATTTGGGCCAGGCCCTGTGATTTTCCTGTATAAACTCATGTAATCCTCCCAACAACCAATAGGGAAGACATGATCGTGATCCCTACCTGTAGTGTATTGAATTGTGTCCCCCCAAAGTTTAATGTGTTGGAGGCTTGGTTCCCACTGTGAGAGTTTAAAAGGGTGAGAAATCCTATTATGGCAATTGAAAGGTGAGACATTGAAGAGGTGATTAGATTGTAGGACCATAAAGTAGTGAATGGATTAATAATGGTGGTCAGCGGCATGGTTCTTAAGGCTCTAAAAGGAAAGTAGGTAAGAGTCTCTCTCTTTCTCTCTCTCTCTCTCTCTCTCTGCTCTGCCATTTTCTGCCATGTGAGACCCCTGCACTGCTGTAAAGCCACCCCCAAAGAAGACCCTCACCAGATGTGTTCCCTGGTCTTTGGACCTCCCAGCCTCTGAAACTGTAAGCAATAAATTTTGTTTTCTTATAAATTACCCAGTTCCAGGTATTTTGTTATAAGCAAAAGAAATGGATGAATACACCATCCTACTGCTTAGGAAACTAAGCCCAGAATCATGAAATACCTTACTCAAAATCACACAGCAAATAGGTAGCAAAGCCAGAGTCCAAATCCAAGTTTGTCAGACTTACAGATTCCATACTCGTAGCAGACGACTGACTGAGTACTGAGAAGGAGATGGCAGAAAGGAAAACAGTGGAGAGGATGGAAACCTGACCTAACCACCTTATTTAATATGACAGCCCATTCTCCCTTCCCCAGAGGGCACTACAAACCTCCCGTAGCCTGTTGCACATTTTCTTTTATCCACAGTACTTATTCTAACACACTGTATATAATGTACGTGCTCATTATGATAATCATCTATTGTCCACCTCCCCACACTGGAATAAAAACTCTACGGGGACACACATCTAAGCATGTATTTCCAGAGATTAGAACAGTGCCTGGCATAGAGTGGGCATTCAATAAATTTTGTCAAATGAGTGAATACATGTTTTTTTGTTTCAGGCCACAGCTGAGAGATAAGAGAAGGTTGATATGCTGGCTTTGGGATCCCCTGAGCATGTTGAATGAAAAAATGAGTATTCTTTGGTTTCAGGCTAAGGCTGATCTAACAAGCTGTAAGAAAAGAAGAAAGAGTTAAGATTTCCTACCTGTGGGGCTCGTTGGGCACTGAGAAATAAAAATATCCCTCAAACCCATTGAGAAAACTAAGATTAGCATTAACATCTCTAAAATAAAGCTGCCTCCATCCTTTAAGAAAGAGTACAGGTTCTTGGCCAGGCACAGAGCTGCCTTGCCTCCACATGCTTAGTGTCCATATGAACTTCTCAAAATAATGTGTATTCCTTCAGTCATTTAACAAACATGCATGGTGTCCCCCCTGCACACCAGAATTTATAATATCTGATTTCATTACTGTCGGAAACTCCAGCTCCAAGATGAGTCTGATATGACCCTCAAGAAGTAAGTCTGGTGGGAAAGACACTAATTTATTCCCTAGTCTGGGAAAACATTTTCAGTTAGGATGAAAGGCAGGAGATGATGGAATCATCCAGCTCCCAAGATGGTTAGAAGCTTCAAGGAGCCGATTATCATTTTTGAGGGAAAACAGAATTCAAAACATGAAGGCTCCTCTGAAGATGGCTCACGGCTTCCCTCTGGTGGACACCAGTAGCAAGTACATCACGTGTCTTTCCCGCACGTCCTTCAACACGGATAGCCTGGCCAAGGTGCTGGGAATAGCGGCGTGAAAAGCAACACCCAGAGCCTGCCCATAGGGAGGTCACAGTCGGATGAGAGAGCGAGACAAGGAAGCTGACAATCACTATAAGGTATGGCCTGTTGGTGACAGAAGCATCCATCCATCCACCCATCCACACATCCACCCATCCATCCATTCAACAAAGTACAGAAGCCTCGAGGCACATGCATGCCTGGTCTGTTGAGGGGAAATCAAGGAGGCCAGCATGACTGAAATAAAGTAAGCAAGAGCGAGGGTAGGGGAGTGGGGCTGGGGAGGTGGGGAGGGGCTCAGCAGTGTAGACCTCGAGGGCCACTGGGTGTGCAGTGTGTTCTGGTGACCAAAGGCAGTGGTTAGCTCAGTTTGCAGAGTCCAGGAAAGACCTCATAGAGGAGCAGACTTTGGGCTGAGCTTGAGGATACACAGGGATTCCTCAGAAGGACAAAAGGGGAAGGGAATTCTAGGCAGAGAGGTAAGTACCAAGATGTGAAATCCATGCCTTACCTAGGAAATTCTAAGTAATTAGTGGATTTATCAGATATTGAGGTCTTGAGGGGGAAATATGAATGGTGGGACTCCAAGTAGGAGCCAAATCCTGAAGGACATGAGAAAGGCGATATACTTAAGCCCTTGGTGAGTTTCATGGGCCAGGTGTATTTACTGAACCCCTACTATCTGCTAGATATTGACCTTCATGCTGGGAATAATAAAATAGTGAGCAGAAATAGGTACAATTCCTGCCTTCTTGCAGCTTCTAAAGTGAAGGAGAGAGGAACCCATTTAAAAATCGCTCCCCCAAAATGGTTAAAATAAGAATGTGATAAGTGGTACCATTAATTGCAGGAATGGCAGTGGTGAAGTGTGATATTAAGGACACTCAGGTCTGGGTGGACAGTCCTTTACCAAGAGGTCTGAGTTGAGCTGACCTCAGCCCTAAGTGCTGTAGGAATTGGGCAAAAGGAGACACTTGACCACCACTTCCTTACGGCTCTGGGGCTGGCATCTGGGGCAGGACGGAAGAGATTGAATTCTAGCTGCCTGGTAGGAGTTGCAAGCAGGCCTGGGAACAATTAAATCAGTGTATTTTCAAACCATGGGTCACAGTCCATACGTGAGGTGTGACATGAAAGTGATGGTCATTACCAGCATTTGGTAAATGATGGAGAATAAAACAGGAAAGAATTTAAAATATCTGCTTTCATCATGCATAATAAGGATGCTGAGTATCGTTCATGAAACCTGCTTCAGTTGTGTGTGTACGTATAGCTACATGTATGTTTGTGCAGGTGTATGTGTGATGGGGTTGCAATATAATCATATTTGTTACTGCATGTTTTGATCAAAAATGTGTGACAGACAGCAGGTAAGAGGACCTCTTGAGGTCTCATCTGGCCCAGGATGTCACAAAAGATGACTAGTCAGCCCCCAGAGGGCTCACAGAAACACCTGTCCCAGGCAGAGCTGGAGTTGAGCTCCACATTTAAGGACTTTGCCAAACTCAGTAGCATGACTCTGATGAGAATATATAAACTCTGAAAAGCAATTGAGAACCTAACCTCAGATGCTCATTGTCACGCATTGTGGGGACAGGGAGGAGAAGGTAGAGAGGCATTTATTGGTATGAACTTTCTGGAAAGCCATATGGCAAGGTTCACCAGAAGCCTTAAAATATATAATTTTTGCTGCAGGACCCCATTCCTATGAATTCACTCTAAAGGAATAGCCATGGATGTACCCAAAGATACTACTTAAGTGTATTCACCGCGGCACTGCTTATGACAGGACAAATATGGATACAACCTAAAGTTCCAATAGTAGATTGGCTGAATAAATGGTGTTAGTATGCAGGCTTTAAAAATGAGAAGAAAAGACATTTATGGACAAAGGAAGATGTTTATGACATACATTGTAACTTGGTGTAATTCGTTAAAGGAGAGAAAACTGCCAAAAGTGCTTCCCACTGTAGGTAGAGAGAAGTTGCCTTGGGGCAGATTTTCTATGTACTGAGTGATCAGGAGGCCCCTGTCAGCCATGCTAATGTTAGGTGAGTCAATAACATTGGACTAGAGATAAGGAATAGCATGACCCTCATAGTTAGTCAACCAAGGGTGATTTTGCCTCCTAGGGAACATTTGGAAATATCCAGAGACATTTCTGTTTGTCATGACTTGGAATGGGGGGATGTCACTGGTATCTCACAGGCAGAGGTCAGTGATGCTGCTAAACAAACATCCTTCAATGCACGACAGCCCCAACATGGTCCTTTTTGATAGTTACTGTCGCCTAGATCAGGATCTGCTAGCAAGAATGTAGACAAAGGGCATGCATGGGGACTGGGCCAGTGACCCTTTCCAAATATGTTCTGTTTTGTTCACTGCTGTATCCTCAGCCCTGCTGGCATGTAATAGCCACTCAGCAAATACTTGTTGAATGTTGCAGGTTGAATCAAGCCAAGGGCATCTATGAATAAGCATCCATCTGATTCTGCCAGACTGATGTTCAACAGTGACACCTCGTGGTGGGAACTGGGACAACTGTGCTAGTGGGCCAAGAACCCTTCTCTGGCTGGTGTTTGCAGAGCCCATCCCTTGGGACTGAAAGGCCCCAGAATTTGTGGCAAAATCACAAGGCTAGAGGGAAGCAGGAAGCCTCAAGAGGATGATATTTGATGTTCTGCTGATAAAGGCAAATGGGTGTTGCAGCAATGAATCAGAAAGATCCAGGAGAGATGATGACATATTTGGACACCAAACAGATAAAACAAGTCACAGAGGTTATTTTGTTAGGTGAAAAAAACAAGAACAACTTTCAATATGTATGGTTAATCCTAATTCTACTGTTTAAAAAAAGTATACACATACCCATTAGTCTGGAAGAATTATACTAAAATTTATACCAAAATGACAACAGCAGGTCCCTAGGAGATGGGGCTTGGGGTAGTTATTTTATTTACTTTAATCTATTTTCTAATTTATGCTAGAATGAACACATATTATTTATGTAAAACAAAATAAGGAATGAGACAGTGACGCAAAATACAAAGGCACTTCAGAACGTCTAAGGTAAAAAGACCCCAGTGTCCTACACACATTCAATATTTCCATATCTGGATCCTAATTATCCAGAGCCAAATGCCCTACAACCTCAGTAGGTCTTCCTTGGGCAGGAGTTCAAACCCAAGAGCTGTCCTGCCCACCTCTTCCAGCCTCCAAATCCCAGGCCATCTTTCCTCTGCTTGTGAGCTGGATTTATCATCCAGGGTTGACTCTCTTGTCCCGGCCTTTAGTGGTGGGCACAGGAATCCTGAGGGACAGTGGCAGATGTGTTGTGGACAGGTATCCATACCCCTGGGCCTGCTCACCTGACATGTGGACGTTTCTGAGGCAGGAGAGGGAGGCATTGAGACGGGCACACTCCTCCCGGTTGGCGCCATATTTCTCCACGGTCTCACACACCTGTTCATCTGTCATCTCCAAGAGGTCCTCCAGGCTCAGCTGGCCAGGAGAAATTTCCTAGGGGAGAGAAGTGACAAGGACATCAACTAAACTGTAAGCTCCCTGAGGGCAGGAACAACGTCTGTGCCTCCACGCTGCCCTCTAGTGGTGCCTAGTGGAGTACACACCACTGTGTAAATGCTTCGCACAATGGTTGGGTCTCAGGATCTGGGGTCAGACAGGGCTGGGATCAAACCTCAGGTTTGCCACTCATTCACTAGACAACCTCAGACAAGTCACTTAACCTCGCTGAGCCTCACTTTACTTGCCTATAAAATGGGGATCTCAAGTGTACATACTTGGTGAGGTAGCACATATGTTAGTGCACAGCAGCACTCCATAAATGGAAGCAGTTAATTACGTCTGTCTCCCCACCTGGCTTCTGAGCTCCTCGTGAGGCAGGGCCTCATTTACTTGTCTCTGAATGGCCCTCAGTGCTTCCTGCTCAGCTTGGACTGCAGTGACTCGTCCAAATCCCAGCTTGGAGCTTGGAGCAAGCAGACTAGGGAACTCAAGTCCTCTGATGGCTGTTCTCATGCTCTGCTTCCTCTCTTCTAGGGCCACAGGGTCTAGGGTTCACAGGGTCTTCAGGAACCTTAAGGGGAAAGGGCTGAAATGGGTGGAAATGAAACTGGAATTGTGTTTGAGCCCATGGGTCACGGCTTTGCATCTTAAAACAAAGTGGTAAGGCTGGGGTACAGCATGCAGAAGGAAAAGGGACACCTCTGAAGAGATGGACTGGGAACAGAATTCCCAACTGTAACTGTCCCTTCACCGCCACCAGCAATCACACCCTTTCCCCAGAACAGTGTCCCCCTAGACACCGTATATGAATACACCTCGAAATTTGTCAAACTTCCATATTTATATATCTATATATGTATATAAGAGCCTTCTTTCATAGCACTTGATGATAAACAAAGTGGTAAGGCTGGGGTACAGCATGCAGAAGGAAAAGGGACACCTCTGAAGAGATGGACTGGGAACAGAAATCCCAACTGTAACTGTCCCTTCACCGCCACCAGCAATCACACCCTTTCCCCAGAACAGTGTCCCCCTAGACACCGTATAAGAATACACCTCGAAATTTGTCAAACTTCCATATTTATATATCTATATATGTATATAAGAGCCTTCCCAACTGTAACTGTCCCTTCACCGCCACCAGCAATCACACCCTTTCCCCAGAACAGTGTCCCCCTAGACACCGTATATGAATACACCTCGAAATTTGTCAAACTTCCATATTTATATATCTATATATGTATATAAGAGCCTTCTTTCATAGCACTTGATGATATCCAACGTTTTTACATATATTATTATTTAAATACGGGTTTTAAATATATATGAATGGCAATTCCAGGGCAATATTGTGGGATAATTCTGCCCTCTTGTGGCCATATCTGTGTATTACAACGACACACAGCTACACCAAACCAACCGCCAGAAAGGGGAAAACAGTAGCAGCACAAAAATCTATCCAAAAAAGTGAGCTGCAGGGCAAAAGCCAAAGCCCAATCAGTGCCTTGCCAATAAGTGCCTTTCAACTCACTGGGGCAGGGGACAGAGAGGGAACAATAATTGAGTCACTTAGAGGCTTTCTCAAATAGGGACACTGCAGGTCAGCCCCACTTTAAGAAAGGTGATGAACTGAGATCTGAATGTACAGAATGAATCGTGTTTTGAGGGGACGATTCACAGCATGAAAGGATTCTCCTGTTTGCCGCAGGATTCACTTGTGCATTTTAATCTGATTTATAAATATATATGTATGGTAACTATATATTCAACATATATATACCCATAAGTTCACATACCCATAAGAAAAACAGAATTAAAAGATAATACAAATCTTTCTATGAACTTTTTGAAGGCCCCTCGCATATATTGAATATATATAGAGAATTTATGCCGAAATTTAGGATCATAACACAACCATAAGAGTAACATTTTTATGACATCAAAAACGGAGAAAGTCTATGAACTTTTTGAAGGCCCCTCGCATATATTGAATATATATATAGAATTTATGCCAAAATTTAGGATCATAACACAACCATAAGAGTAACATTTTTATGACATCAAAAACGGAGAAAGACTTAATAATCCTGGGCCAAAAGAGCACATGCACTTCTGTTTGGTAATAAGTGCAGTAATAATAACAGCTGGAATGGATGGAGTATTGTTTTAAGTGCTTTTCATGGATTTCCTTTTAATGTCACAAAGACCACCTAAAGTGGGTACTTTTATCGTCACCATTTACAGACTAGGACAATAAAACTCAGAGACATTAGACCACTTGCCTAAAGTCACACAGCAAGTAAGCAGTGGAGCCAGGGTTTGAACCCAGGTAGTCTCACTTGGGTGCTTTTTCCATACTGCCATTTCCATAACAGAAAGGGGACCTCTGGTGGACACAAACACAAACTGCAGACAGAGAACTGGAACCCCAGCTCCACCCCCACTCCCTGGCTGGTGACCTTGAACTCAAGATTCTCATAGGTCAAGGTAAGAGCCAAAACTCAGGTTCCTGCAGGCCAAGTAAATATAAATGAGCAAAGTGGTGAACCAAAGGGCACGGGCACATGAGGAACCCAAAGAGACAGCAGATCCATTTCATTGCTGCCAGACAGGAATTCAGTACAGTGTGGTCAGCAATTCTAATTTTTCAAGTGAAAAACGAAAAGCCAGAGATCTGAGATTTTTAGGCAAACTCTTTCAGTTTTTTAAATATTGGCTCAAAATACATTTTTGAGTATTGTATCAGCCAAAGAAAAAATGTCTGCTTATCAGATACACCTTGAGGGCCACCAGTTTTCAACCCCTGGTCTAGAAGACTTGTTTCTGCCTCACCTGCTCCATAGGTGGTGCTTAATAAATAAATGATCCCAAAAGCCTCTGAAAAGTGTGCCAGGCCATGCAAATATACTGTCTGTATGTATACAGGACCTTTCATCCTAAAGGTATACACAAGAAACCCTGTCTTGGCCCCCTGGCCATGCTGGGAATGAAATAAGGGCATACAGAATAGTGCGCCATCTTGTGTGCATATGTGAGATGGGGTGGGGATGGGGGGATGGAGGAATGTGGGGGTGCTGCATTAGCTCAGGATTGTTAGATCCGGTGGGATCAGGTGAGATTCTTGTCCTTGGGGACAAGATCTAAAAAAGAGAGAGGCTCTTCAAGCAGGAAGCGAGAGTACCTAGAGAAAGGGCTCTTGGACCCAAGGCATTGGGGTGGGGGCACACCCTCTTCTGCCCAGCTCGGGGAGGCCCCAGCAACAAGAAAGTGAGGAGAAAGCAGAGTGCCTCCCACCTGACGCTCCAGAGTCCATCTAACCTGGCTTCTCCTGCTAGCCCCACCCACCACTAGCTGGACCAGACACTTCATCCCTGAGCCTCGATTTCTCACTCTGTATAATGGGGGTAACAGGCATACCTACCCAAAATGGTGTTGTGAGAAGTCTGAACAGTCTCAACAGTTGAGGTCCTTCCTGCAAAGCCCTTAGTACAATGCCTGGCATCAAAGATTCAGTCATATGAGCTGGTTTTATTAGGAATAGCTCAGCCCCATCACAGGAAACAGTGGGTTCCTGGGATCTCAGAGGGTAGGGAAATCTCACTATCCATGTGACCTTAAGGATGTGGACACAAGACATCAGGGCTCCAGCTTAGTTTTGCTATTGGAAAACCTGTAACTTTCAAAATTTTCAACAGCAGCAGCAATAACAACAACTATATGCTAACATTTACTGAGTGCTATTTGGTGCCAGACTATAAGAATCACCTGAACATTTTATAAGAATCACCTCATCTTATGCCAGCTACTCAAGAAGAGGGGGCAATCATTATCCCCATTTAACAGATGAGAAGACTAAGGCTCTAAGGCTATGCTCTACAATACGGCAGCCACCAGCCACATTAATTAACATGAAATACAAATAACAATTCAGTTCCTCAGTTACACACACTAACAACAATTCAGGTGCCCAGTAGCCACAAGTGGCTGGTGGCTATCACATCAGAAAGCACAGATATAAAATACTTCCATCATAGCAGAAATTTCCATTGGACAGTGCTGTTCTAACAGGTAAAGTGATTTGATCAAAGTGACTCCATTTATAAGTGGCAGAGCTGAAAGAGGTCTAACTGACTCCAGAACCACACTCTAATGATGTCATTTGGACAGCATCAGAGATCCTGCATGCCTTCATCCAATACAGATTTATGGAGGGCCTACTATGTGCCAGGGACTCTGCTGGGCACAGCCAAAAACCTGCTGCCCAAGGAGCAGCAGAGGGGGTGACCACTGGCAGGTAAGGGGCAGGGGTAACAAGGTGCCTCAGGTCACCTCCAGGACTTCCTTGCGCACGTCGACAATCCGGAACCAGTGCCGGACCTGGGGGAAGCCATCCAGCTCTGCGTTGCGTTCCTGCAGGGCCACCTTCTTTTTGCAGGACAGCTGCCGGCTGAAGTATTTCACCAGCTTGCTCTGAGGAGACACAGACAAGGACATGGGACACATCTCAGAGACACTGTCAAAAGGTGAGAGCAAGAATCCCTACGACCTACCCTCCCACCCAAACCCCATCCAACTTTGTATTTCAAAGACTGGTTCGACTACATTGAGATTCAGTTTTCCACCCATCTCCACACTAAAAGAGAGGTGCACCATCCTGGTGAAGATCGGCAATCAGGCGGGCCCCAACATTTTTTGGGGGGGACATGCATTGGGACCACTTTAGTGGAGGGCTTTTTGGCTGTATCCATGTACATTTCAATTACACGTAGTCTTTGACCCAACGATTCACTTCTAGGAACTCATCCTGCAGACACCCATCCTATGCAAAATGACTGTGTACAAGGTTATTTTGTTACAGTTCTGTTTGCAGTGGCAAAAGATTGCAAACACCCCGACGCTCCATCAGTAGAAAACTCATTACATAAATGGCGCAACAGCCACACAAAGGAACCCTATGCAGCTATAAATAAAATGATGAAGTACGCTGTGTGCTGATACAGAACAGTCTCCACGATACATGCTGATAAATAAAAATAAATGCTCTCCCATTCACGGGGGAAATGTTTCCATGTGTATACCTTTGCAAATGCAAAGACTCTTTCTGAAAGAATTCCCAGTCCTCTAGGGAAGGCAAGTGGGTGGGTGGGGAATGGAGGGGGGAGAAATATTTTTAAACCTTTTTCTACTGTTTGTCCTATTGCAAGTACTCACATATTAACAAATACTTTTAGAATAAGGTGGACCTAAATCGGTGCTTCTGGGGGAAGAACCATGACATGAAACAGGATGGTTTTTTATTGATAGTTTTATAAACACTAACAACATTCACAAAAGAAAGGCAATACATGTGTCCCCAAGCAGAGAGAAAAATAGGGACAAATAAACCCCAGACTTCTAACTTGGGACAGGGAGACTCTATAGAGGAGGGGAGAAAAAAAATGTTTTGCATTGTTTCAATAGTTACCCAGAGTATATTATCATCTTTGTAATTTAAAATACACTTAATGAAGATAATTAAATGAAACAAAATTTAAATCCTTAGGTATGTAGATGCCTGTAGCATTTCCAAGTACAGTCAACCATCATTCATCAAGAACACCGTCTTGGGATTCTAGCATCACAAAATTCAGAGCCAGAGAGGACTATAGTGGGCTTATGTTGCTTCTGCCTACCTGGTCTCCATTCCCTCTTTTCCTGAAAAGAACATTTTAACTTTCTTTTGGGGAAAAGAAAGTTCTTTGGCTTTCAGTCCATATGGCTCACATGAGGCTGGTCACTCCCTGGCTGCAGGACGGACACATGACCCAGGCATGACCACACCTGCCATCTGAGCCCCTGAATTGAGCACGGAGACCAGATACCCCTGGACTCTGCAGTGATATCATCAGCCAATAAGTTCCTCTTCAGTAGTATTGGGGTTTTGTTTGTTTGTTTGTTTTTTGCTTAAGCTGGAGCGAGTTGGGTTTCTGTAGCTAAAGCATCCTGACTCACAGCGAAATTAAAGGACATCTAGTCCACTGTCCTTGAGGGAGTCTTCACATCCCTGGTGTGTTGGTCTCCTATGGCTGCTGGAACAAATGATCACAAACTTGGTGGCTTAAAACTCAAATTTTTTATCTGGCAGTTCTGGAGATCAAAAGTCCAAAGTCAGTCTCCCTGAGCTAAAATCGCGATGTCAGCAGGGCTGGTTTGTTCTGGAGGCTCTAGGGGAGAATGTTTTCTTGCTTTTTTAGCTTTTAGAAGCTGCATGCATTCCTTGGCTCCTGGCACCTCCCCATATAACTAACTTCTTGCTTCCACTGTCCCATCTCCTACTGACTCTGATCTACTGCCTCCCAGATAAACTGCTCCTAAAATTTTAACCCACCTAAACTGTCAGATAAGAAATATTTGTTGTTTTAGGATGCTGAGTTTCAGGGCGATTTGTTAAAACAGCAATAAATAACTAATACAAAGGATCAAATCCCATTCAAACTTATAATGAGAAAAAAGAGCAGAATAATATTCCTACAGACAATGAAAGCACACTAGAAAAGTACATTTGCAAAGCAGAACAAAACCGTAAACTACTATTGCAAAACTCTGCAAAAGACATTAAGAAGATGATACGAGATCTGAAAAAACAAATCAGAATCAGAAAATCACAAAAATGAAGTATCAGAACTCAGGAAAGGATTACAAATAAAAGGAAAAGTGTATTCATTAAGATACCCAGATGATGAGTAAGAAAACTTGTTACAAAAAAGAAATAAATGAGATCTTTGCAAGGCAGGCAGCAGAGCTAGGGTGAAAAGGCAGCCCAGCAGGGGTCAGGACCCATGAGCAGAGCATCCAAGCAAGGCAGTGGCCCTGTGCAGTTAGGAGATCAGCTAAATGCAGAAGATGGAGCAAGTAAAGAAATATACTGAGATTATTTTTATCACCAAGAAGAGCCATATAAATGGAAAAAGAGAAAAAACTAGAATAAATCCTCTGGTGTTGGATTAGGATTAGGGGTATTCATTACCAATACACAGAGATATAAAAACAAATGTCACTGTAAATGTGCATATGAATGTATACATATGTGCATTGCACATACATAAATATATTACCTAGGCATCCCACTCAGGGGGCTGGAAATGATAACACCCCAATATCAATAAGCACACTGGGGACCCAGATGTTGGCTCCTAAATACCATTTTCCACTCAGAGGAACTAGCTCTCCCTAGAAAAATGGCTAATTCCAGGGTTGGAGCAGGAAAGCAAGAGTGTGGAAAATTATGTTGTGCCAGAAAGTGAGGAAGTGCTCAATGATGGGGACCTGTCAAAGTATATTTCTTTTGTGTGGTTTTCTGCACCTATGTAAAGAAAACAGTTAAAAACAAGTAGGAAAATAAAGACAGACATGAGAGTTCTACAGATATCTCAGCTGAGAGTTCTGTGCTGAAGAACCAATAGGTCAGACCCTACTCATTCAGAAACAAATTAGAGGGGAAAAAATATTCTTTTTGATATTTTCTATTCTAAAACTCTAAATTGGGATTCCAAATGAAAAATGTTCAAGTACATTAGCTGAACACGTGAATACTGTTCTGCCATAGCAATGGGACACAGGCTTATCAAGAATGGCAACTTCCAATTGATTAGTAAGATGAGTAAAATTAATTTTAACTTAAAAACCATTTAAAATTTTTGATTATGTTGCTAAATGTCCTCAAAAGTCTTGCTAAAAAATTTTTTTAAAGGTTCATTGAGTTATATAGGTTAATGCTCAAAGATCTCACTATGGTAAAAAGATGACCAATTCCATCTATGTATTTTAAAGAAAATTCATTTATGTAGCTTCCTTGAAAGTTTTATAAATAAAGCACAATGAATTTTACATTATTTATCAGATGCAGAACTCAGAAACTTGTACCTTTATGGGGGATGGAGGTCTACCCAAAAGGATGAGTTCTGGGCTATATCAGTTTGCAAGGGCTGCTGTAACAAAACACCACAAATTGGGTGGTTGGAACAGCAAAAATTTATTGTCTCACAGTTCTGGAAGCTAGAAGTCTGAGACTAAGGTGTCAGCAGGGACATGCTCTCTCTGTAGACCCTAGAGAAGGATCTGCTCCAGATCTCTCTCCAAGCTTCTGGTAGTTCCTTGGCTTGTGGCACCAGAACTCGACTCTTCACATAGCATTCTCCCTGAGTGCATGTGTGTTCAAATTTCCCCCTTTATATATATGACACCAGTTATATTAGATTAAGAGGCCACCTTACTCCCATATGACCTCATATTAGCTAATTATATCTGTAGTGACCCTATTTCCAAATAAGGTCACATTTGGAATGGGGTTAGGACTTTAACATATGAATTTTGGAGGAACATAATTCAAACAATAACATGGACCTTTAAAAGACACCAAGCAAGAATGAATCAGAAACCACTGCAATGTGACTCTCTTTCTGGAAGGATGCTGCACTCATGCTAGCTCCAGATGCATGACTAGATTTCCCCATTATGGGAAGCAAGTCAAGGGACAGGGCAGGGCCAGGGCCATGGCTGGTAGGAAATTAAGCACTTTAAAAAGAAGCCAGCCCCTAGGCAAAATTCTTTATATGCTAAATCATCTAACTGCTACTATTTGAAACAAGTACGGCCCACTTCTTCCTCTTATGTCTGTTCATCAGAGTCTTAATCTTGCTGCACTTCCCAAGCGGCGCACTATCCAGTGCGCCACCGGGCTGGCCCCAGTTTGTGATTTTAAAAACTTAAAAACAATTTTTAAAAAGGTACATGAACAGAAATGCTACATATTAATAAGTTACAGCACATCTACAAAATGAATACTATATAAACTTTTTTTAAATGAGATAGATGAATACACATTTATTTGGGAAAATCTCCAAGCTTTTCATCTCCAGGGGAAAAGCAAATTACAAAAGACACTGTACAATATGATTGCATTTATATTTTTAAAAACTATATGTGTGTTAATAATATGTTTAGGGCCGACCCCGTGGCGCACTCGGGAGAGTCCGGCGCTGGGAGCGCAGTAGCGCTCCTGCCGCGGGTTCGGATCCTATATAGGGATGGCCCTGGTGCGCTCACTGGCTGAGCACGGTCCAGCCGTTCACAAAAAAGACAAAATAATAATAATAATAATAATATATGTTTAGAAACCCATATGGCAAAATACAGCAAACTGTTACAGTAAACATGGGCATGGGGTGAAGAGGGGTGTTTACTTTTTACTATACACATATATTGTCTTAATTTTTATAATAAGCACATATTGCTTTGCTTTTGCAGGATTTAGGGGAAAAAATTTAATTTAAGACTTAGTTTACATACCCTGCCCACACTTTGCACATACCTAAACTTTGGTTCACTCATTCACTCAACAAATAATTACTAAGTGCCCACGGTATGCCAGACACTGTGCTAGGCTCTGGGGATTCAATAAAGAATATGACGAACCAAGAGTTTATCTTCTTTCTGATATTTTCAGTACAGAGCATCAAGGCCAATTCTGAATTTCTGAAAAGGATTTAGATATGAAACCTATATCTGACAGTTATCAACCTTTATATATATTCTAATAAATTTGAGGACGAAGAAGATCCTCTCGGGATTATAACTTTCATCATCATGTAGAAAAGAAGCTCATGCAATTAAAAGCCAAAGAGGTTTCAGACTCTGAGATAATGGCATTTTTAATAGCAGTACGTATGCCTAGAAAGCTTGTTTTCTTTGCACTGGTTTAAATTGAGGACTCAGTAATTGAAAAAAATAGAAAAACACAAGCTAAGAACAGAGAAAGAGGACTCAGCAGTTTAACCCTTCATTTTTCTTTTCTTTTTCATGCCACTATGTTGGAATAACAGGTGGTGTCAGGTACAGACCAGGAGCACCGGGCACTGAGTCAGGCTGCCTGGGCTCTGATCCCTGCTGCATTTACTCAGCAGCCAGACGACCTCAGGCGAGTTTCAAAACGGCTCTAAAGCTCAGGTTCCTTACCTGGAAAATGAGGGTTAAATTGTACCTACTTCCTAAGATTGCAGTGAGGAAAGAATCGTACACTGAGAATACCATAGCAATAGTGCTTGTTTTGTGTTTATATGAACTCACAAGCATCTTCAACAATTAGGTGGGGAGTTTCACCCCAAAGCCACTGACAAACAGTATCAGAAAAAGTATTTTTTAAAAACCAAAATTAATCCATTTGGGAGTACAAAACTATGGACAGGAAGAATAGGTTCTGGTGTTCTAGGCTGATGATAGCTAATATTATTGTATTGTATATTTCTAAATACCTAAAAAAGAGGATCTTGAATGTAAGCACCACAAAGAAAAGATAAATGTTTAGGTGATGGATATGCTATCTACACTTAGTGAATCACTGTGCAATATATGCATGTATTGAGACAACACACCGTATCCTACAAATATGTACAATTAAAAAGAAAAAAAGAAAAAAGAAAGCATCACCATATTCAATGCTGTACCCCACAGACATGTAAAATCAACTATGCTCCAATAATTAATTAATTAATTAAAAATGGATATTTCTTGACATCAAAGGAAAAAATATTATCAATAACTCCCAAAATTAATCTGTTTTAAAATAAATAATAAACATTCTTTAAAAGCCAAATGTGGGGCCGGCCCGGTGGCGCACTGGATAGTGCGCCGCTTGGGAAGCGTGGCGGCACTCCCGCCCGAGGGTTCGGATCCCACATACAGACCAGTTCCCGCTCACTGGCTGAGCGAGGAGCGGGAGCAACACCGAGGGTTGCGATCCCATTGCCGGTCCCCGGTCCGGTACGGGGGCAACACTGAGGGTTGCGATCCGTTGCCGGACACGGAAAAAGACAAAAGACAAAAAAAAAAAAGCCAAATGTATCATTACAGTTTTTAAAAATACACATTAAAGTTATACTGCAAAAGAATGCATGTTTCGTTGGATAAAACACTGTTTTCCTAACTCATTATTTAAATACTTATTTTGAGGTTAATAGGATTTAATTTAAATCCATCCAACTTACAGAAATTACTTGAAAGTAATACAAGCTTACTTCATTAACAAGATCTATAAATTGGGCTTTTAGGTAAGTGGTTTTCCTCAGCCTTTTCTTCTGAATAAATAAGATTTTACTGTTTATTATTCTATACCTATATGTGCCTCACTGCATTTCAAATATTGCAAAAGAAATAAAGATCTGATGTCTTTTTTAAAAAATAATAACAATGCAGTATCAACTTCTTTAAAAAAAAAAAAAAAAGCCAAAAAAACAGCCTGGTCAGTCAGTCAGTTAGCTAGAGTACGGTGTTGATAACACCAAGGTCAAGGGTTTGGATCCCCTTACTGGCCAGCCACCAAAAAATAAAAACAAAAACAAAACAAGAGAAAAAAAAAAAAGAAAAGAAAGCAATGTCAACTGGGAAACCAGTGACATCTATCTCATATTTTTAAAAATGTATTTGTCTCCCATTGGGGACTTGGGCGGATGTATTCAGTGCCACAGAATATTGAAAAATTGGGCTAAAACCAGAAGCTGAATGGCAGAAGCAGTGGAACCCTGGCACTGCCCTGCTTAAACACCCATTCTCAAGTAGCAGCGTTTCCCAGCTGCGGGTATCACTGATAGCTTGATGTGGTACCCAGGCGTGGCATTAAATAACATCATATTACCCAGCAAGCACGTTCTTCCCTGTCCAAATCTCTCTCCAGCCATCTGACTCTATCAAGGACATGGTCTCAGTTCAGTGATACTATGTCTTTAACAACTCTCTAACACTTGCTAATAATCTCCCTTTATAACAAAGAGCAGGACACAGACTCCGAGCCTTGGGCAGGTAACAACATGAAGCACAATTTAATGATATTTTTGTTTTCACTGTATTTATTCTCTCATTCTCCTTCCATTTACAGCAAGTGATACAAGCTTTCCACTGCAATTACATTGTATAAAATTTAATTTTTAAATACATGTATGTTAAAAACTTGAGTTGGTTTAAAGAAAATACACAGATATGGCAAAAAATGAGATGGTGGTATCAAACTGATAAGTTTAAGAAACTGTCCTGCAGAATGAAGTTCCAACTCCTTAGACTATTATTCAGGGCTCAGCTCTACTCCTGTTCTCCTTCCTGGCCTTATTCATTTCCATGCAATTCCCTAAACGCATCACCTCGGATGTCACCTCTCCATGCCTTTGCTCAGGCTCCTCCTACTTGGAAGTCCTTTCCACAGCCACCCGTGGTAGAGTGTAAAGATGACTGGAATCCTGCACCCATACCCTTCGCAATGTGACTTTGCAGTTAATTCACAAAGAGGCAGAGTCTATGTCCACACCTCCTAATCAGGTGTCCACGTGACTTGTCTCAGCCGATAGAAAGATGCCTGTGGGTTTCTAGTTGCTCTCTTGGATCTCTGCCATCTCCATGACAGTGTGTCCAGCTAGTCAGCTGAAAGACGAGACGACATAGAGCAAGAGTCAAGTTTTCCCAGACATCCCAGCCAAAGCCATCCTAGCTCCACTGGCAGCCAATTATTACCTGGCTGTTAGCTATAAGTGAGGCCATTCCAGAGCAGAAGAGCCACCAATCTGCCACTGACCCCAGATGCATGGCCAACAAATACTTCTAACTGACACATCACCCATCAACTCATGAGAATCTGACTGTTTCTCCAAAGCCCACTTTAAATGTCACCTCCTCCAGCAAATCCTTATAAATTCTTCCTTGGGGCTTTATCTATACATATTCTATTATAGAGGTTTTTTTTCACAGTTTTTCTTACATTATAATTGATTGACAATGAAGACATTGGATCCCTTAAAAGGTTAAAGAGCCCTTTCCAGATTTGGAAGAGTAAATGAAACACAGTTAACAATAAAAAGAAAAGTACCATTACTAAGCATGTTCCAGGCCCATGCTGAAGGTCTCATGCATCATCTCAATATATTCTTATATTTCCAGGAGAAAGATACTATCAAGATCTGCATCTTACTGATGAAGAAATTAGGTACAAAAATTAAAAAGATTTTAAAAAGTTATTAGATATTAAAAAGAAAGTTTGATAAACATTGGTGTAAACACTGTCACATGCCTTGAATAGGGTGTTGGAAAGGTCAGAGAAGATCCGTCTTTATCTTTTGCCTGACTGCTCCATAACTCAGAGCTGGTTGTGGAGAGATATCAGTACTTGGTATGTCTGTGTGATTGCTTGTTTCTAGAATGTCCTCCTCTCTGAAATTATTTGGAGGAGTTATTATTGTTCTGGGCCACTTTTTGATCACAGGACTACAGGCTAAGTAGATGGTCCTACTGTAACCTGTACTCAGCTGAATTCCAGAAGATTTTTTACAAAATATCAGTCTAAGTAACATACAAAACCTTATATATATCTTGGTTGTCTCTAGTAACATCAAATTTGGTCCAAATCACATTGTTCCTTTGAAAGCTCTGGAGCCCAACAGTTACAAAACTATGCTATCTACCCTGATCGAATTATTGTACGCTATATGGATATATTGAAATAACATACTGTGCTCCACAAATTTGTACAAGTAAATGTCAAAATAAAAAGTAAAATAAATAAAAAATTAAATAAAAAGAAATTAGGCACAGAGAAATTAAGTCATTCACTCACAGTCACACAGCTAGTAAGTGTAGATCAAGCTCCAAACTCAGGTCTGATTTAAAAGTCCTAATGTTGTAGAAAGGATAACTTTATTTTAATTTACTTTAATTATTCCATAAACACATGCATATATTTTCCTTGTAAAAAAGAACATTTCAGATAAGGCCAAAGCTCCCTTTGACCACTCCTCCAGATGCACGTCCCCTTCGTCCTGGAGGTAACAGAGGTAACCACTGAGATTAGTTTGGGGCCCATCTTTCCAGACCTTTTTCTGCGCATCTGTGCATTTTTATACACACGTACAAACCTGTTGAAACTCTGCAGTGTGGTTTTATGTGTAACTTTCTTTTCTCTCACATGAACTGTATCATGCCACATTCATTTCTGTGCAGCCTACTTTTTCCACTCAGTAGTAAGCCTTGAGGATCTTTTCATGTTCGTTCATACAGATCTGCCTCATTCTTTTTAACATTCTGCATGAGGGATTCCTTTGATACCTGGGTCAAAAGCCCATGGTGAGAGCAGGTCTGAGGTCTCTGCTGAGAATATCTTTGTCAACTAGGATCAAGCATTTTCAGGAATAACAGCCACACAGCAGCCACTGTTTACTAAACACTTACAGTGTGCCTGGCGCTGCAGGTTAAGGGCTTTAAATATGATCATTCATTTTTAATCCATTCAACAATGCTGGCTGTAAGGCTGATATTCTGAACCCATTCTGTGAACAGCAAAACTGAGGCTTCAACTGGGTAAATCACTTGCCCAGGTTCATGGAGCTATTTAAGTGGGGAAGCCAGGGTTTAATCCCAAAGCTCCCTCTCTTTACCAGGATACTACACTATGAGTAGTTCATGGCTTCTTCCCATTGAACTGGAACTCCAAAAGTTGGACATCAACCCCTCAAGGACAGAGGAAAAGCCTCATTCATCTTAGAAAGCCTCCCAGGTGTTGTGGGAGGAGTAAGCTTCTGAACTGTGAGGCTTAGGCAAGTCACTTCAGCTCTCTGAGCCTCCACTTTCTTATCTGTAAAATGGGCGTATGTTGCCTTTCCTCACAGGCCTGCTGAGGCATCACATGAGATAACATCTGTGCAAAAGACAGACTGTGCAGAAGACACCCTCACACACTTGTGTCCTATCAGTTGAAGGACTTGGATTCTGGGGGAGGGTTCCAGGGTCACCCAGAGACTGGAATCCTGCATCTGCTTAGGATCTAGAATCTAGGAGTGTCCCAACTGTGATGCATTAGGAATGGGGGAAGCGGGTTTAGGAAGCAGAGGGAGTGAGGAAGAGAGATGGGGGTTGCGGCTGTGAGTTCCAGCCCTCCCCTTAAGGAAAAAGGGAACAAGAATCACCTCTGGAGATAAGAGTGTGACTAGTCTGAGCAAGCAAAAACTCAGAAAATGGCCCAGAGTGTGGAGCTGCACTGGGCAGAGATCGAGCAGTAGTTTCCAAATGCATACTCTGGAAATCAGCAGCTCTTTCCACCAATTTCCCAGGATTGATGCTGCAGAATAATCGTGGCTGTCAGGTAACAGGGATTTTCTCTAAGCCAAATGCTGTGATAAGCACTTCTTATGAATAATCTTATTTAATCCTCACAACAACCTGTGATATGGGTCCAATTCCTGCCCCCATTTTACAGAGGAGAAAATTGAGGTTATTCGACTTGCCCAAGATCATCAAGCTACTAAGTGGATGAACTGGGATTTGAACCCATGTCTAACAAACTCTTATGCAGTGACACACAAGGAACATCATGATCTATTGCTGCTGTGGTTTGAATGTTTGTCCTCTCCAAAGTTCATGTTGAAAATTAATCCCCATTGTAACAGAGGGAAATCTGACTATGGTATTTAAAAGGTGGGGCCTTTGAGAGGTGTTTAAGAGGGCTGTGTCGTCATGAATGGATTAATACACGCATGGATTAAGGCGTTAATGGATAAATGAGTTATGATGGGAGTAGACTGGTGGCTTTGCACAGAGAGGAAGAAAGCACGTGGACATGCTCAGCCCTCATGCCATGTGATGCCCTGCGCTGCCTCTGCAGAGAGTCTCCACCAGGAAGAAGACCCTCACCAGATGTGCCTCCTCAACCTTGGACTTCCCAGTCTCAGATCTATAAGAAATAAATTTATTTTCTTTGTAGATTACCCAACTTCAGGTATTCTGTTATCAATGACAGAAAACAGACGAAGACAATTGCCAAGTGAAACAATATAGCAGCCAAAACAACGGGTATAGTATACTCCCATTTTCTGAATATAAAATGCAGAGACTAGAAAGAAATTCAAAATGTGAGCAACTACATCTCTGGGTTATTGCAGCTATTTGCTTATTTCTGTGCATCTGTATCTTATACTTTTTCTATAAGCTTGAATTACCTATATGATGATTAGTTACAAATCTCATGAAAGTCAGACATTTGCCAACAATACAGACACATGGGTCATTTTGAATGTCAGCCACCTCGTTAAACAAGTTTTATTTTATTTATTTTTTTATTTTAACTTATCAGTATACACTGTAGTTGATTTTCGTGTCCCTTTACCAGTCCCTCTTTCCCCCCCTCCTTCTCCCCCCCCCCATCAACATCCTATCTGTTCACTTGTCTTAACAAGTTCAAGGAAATGTGATTTTTGTATCTTCTCTGCCCCCCCCACTGTTTATTTGTTTGTATATTTATTTATTCATATATTTTTAGCTCCCACAAATAAGTGAGAACTTGTGGTATTTCTCTTCTGTGCCTAACTTGTTTCACTTGATATAATTTTCTCTAAGCCCACCCATGTTGTTGCAAATGGTAGTATTTCATTCTTTTTTATAGCAGAGTAG
>NW_007728997.1:0-355 GCF_000696425.1 Galeopterus variegatus | reverse complement strand
GTTAGCCTTGCTAATGGTTTGCCAATTTTATTTATCTTTTTTAAAAAAAACCAACTTTTTGTTTCATTGATCTTTTGTGTCATTTTTGGGGTTTCTATTTCATTTAGTTCTGCTCTGATCTTATTTCTTTCCATCTACTAACTCTGGGTTTGGATTGTTCTTGTTTTTCTAGTTCTTTAAGGTGAAGTGTTGGGTTGTTTACTTGCCATCTTTCCATTCTTCTGAAGTAAGCTTTTAATGTGATAAATTTCCCCCTTAGTACTGCTTTTGCAGTATCTCACAGGTTTTGGTATTATGTGTCATTATTTTCAAGAAATTTTTTGATTTCCTGTTTAATTTCTTCTTGGACCCATAA
>NW_007728996.1:236955-281575 GCF_000696425.1 Galeopterus variegatus | reverse complement strand
TTCTCCGTGTCGGCTCCAAACCCTCGAAACCGCTGCCAGCTATTTGTCGATGTAAGACCGATCATGAAAGATTTATTCGTCCTTTGTTGCTCTTGGAAATGCAGTCAATACTCTGGTATCACAGCACCCAGCTCTCAGGATCGCGCTGTTTCCTGACGCGGGCGCTCCAGACCCATCGCCATTTTGAATCTCAATCAGTCCTTTCTTTTATGGCTTCTGGATTTTGTATCTAGCTTAGAAAGTCTTTCTCTGTCTAACATTAATTTTAAAAAGTCCACCATGTTTACTTCGTTAATTTTTTGTCTTATTTTTCCCATTTATATTTTACATCTATCTATAGATGTAAAATAAATCTATCTAGAATTATTTTGGTATAAGAGGTTAGAGATACAACTTTATATTTTTCTGAATGGCTGCTCAGTTGTTTAACATAATTTATTACATAATTCATCTGTTTCCAACCAACTTGAAAATTTGCATTTATCACATATTAAATTCTTATTATGTGTGTGCACGTGTCTATGTGTCTTTCTGTACTTTCTTGTCTCTATTTTGTTTTTTAATTATTTTAGTTTCATAGTGTTATTTAATATATAGTGGGAGGGGAGAATCCTTTCTCCTTACTCTTCATTATAAATTCTCCTGTGTTTATTTTCCTAGATAAAATTAAATTTCATTTGTCAAGTTAAAAATATCTTGTTTTAATCAGAATTGCATAGTTTGTCAATAAGTTTAGAGAGAATTGATACCTTTACAATCTTGAGTTTTCCAATCCAAAAACAAGGGATGTATTTTGGTGAAGTCTTTGCCTTTTTTTGGTTAATATTTCTCTAAATATTACTAAGTATTTTAAATGTGATGTCTTCCTCCATTATATTTTCTTAGTGGTCAATGGTTATTTATAGGTAAACTACTTTTTTTTCCATATTCTAATTTTCCAACAAGCCACCTGCCTTGGGTTGAATGTCCCCCCAAAACTTAATACTCACTGTAACTGTTGAGGGCGGGAAATATGATTATGATAATTGAAAGGTGAGTCCTTGAGGAGGTGATAACATTGTAAGACCATGCCGTAGTGATGGATTAAAAATGGTGGTCATGGACATGGTTTGGAGGTCCTTAAAAGGACAGTGAATGAGATTAGTCTCTCTCTGCTCTCTCTGCTTCGACCGTCGTGCAATGTGAGAACTCTGGGTCACAGTTGCCGCCACCACCAGATGTGTTCCTTGACTTTGGACTTCCCAGCCTCAGAAACTGAGAAATAAATTTCATTTTCTTTATAAAATACCCAGTTCCATGTATTTTGTTATAAACAACAGAAACAGACTAATACACCACTTTACCGAATTCTCTTGGCTCTTGATTTCATTGGGTTTTCTATGTGTAAGTGTGTCGCTTCAACTAATGATAATTTTTCTTTGTTTTCCAATATTTACTACATTCTAAATTTTAATTTCATTGGCTGATACTTTTAGAAAACTAAGTAATAAGTGTAAATACTAGAATTATCTGCTCCTTCAAGGTTCAAAAGAATCACCTGTGAAACTTTCTGGTGACTTTTTCTCCATGATGGTGGTGGTAGAGAAAGGGGTTGTTCAAATTGTAAGCAGATAGTAGAGCTGTTTTCTCCCCAGAGCGGTTTAGTTCCATTTATCTTCTTGCCTGTGTTTGCTCTTCTATTTCCTCTTCTAGTTCATGCATCCACATCTGTTATTTCCTGGCAATTGATTTTTCTCTTCTCTTTTCCTTCTTCCTGACCTTTCCCACTGAGCTTTTAGCGCATGACTGTCATTAATCAGCCAGTTTCACTGGCTGGGTTTGGAATAATCTCCATCTTTAACTCTTCGTAGCTGTTTTTATTATTTTCTACTACTCAGAGTGTTTTTTCCCACTGCCAGACATCTTCTGTGATTTATTATTTTTTAACCCTAGAATTGAATTATGCTCTCACTCCTTAAGGGTGCCAAAATGTCAACATTCATATATTTAAGAAAGTTATTAGTACCATACTATTATATTGAGCTGCTTAATTAAGTTATGTTTCTGGTTAAAAATATTATGATAATCATAGCAAACCAAGTTCCTCAATATGTTTTACCATCCCTGCACAATCTAGAGCCTCTCCACCTTCCAGCCTCTCCCAGCAGACCTTATCCTTTATGCTAAAGGTACTCTGGCCTCTTTTATTTCCTAGATTGTGCCATGCTTCCTCCTGCCTCAGGACCTTTGAATATTCTGTATTTGGAATACTTTTCTTATCCTGTAAGAAGAGGGAAAGAGAAAGGAAGGAATGCGAGGTAGTGGAAGGGAAAGGAGAAGGAAGGAAGAAAGGAAGTTAGATAGTGGTAAGGGTGAGGAGCAAAATAAGGGAAGAAAGGAAGATGAATAGATTAGGGGTGGCTTGGAGAGAGCTATGTGGTACAATTTTAGGTTGAGGTCCAGGGAAGGCCTCACTGAGAAGGTGAGTTTTGAATAAGACCTGAAAGAGGTAAGAGAGTGAGCCAAATGAATACCTGGGGGAGAGCATTTCACAGAGAAAGGATATCTAATGCAAATACCCTGAAGGGAGATTGTGCCTAATTTGTTTCTGAGGAAAAGCAGAGAGACTGTCTTTAGAGTAAAAGGAGAAGTCATGAGGTCAGAGATGTGACCTCAGAAACCCAGATTATGTAAAGCCTTATGGGACATTCTAAAGCCTTCGACTTTTACTAGAGTGAGATCAGAAGCCATTGGGGGGGTTTGAGAAAAGGAGTGAAGGGTCTCACATTTTAACAGGATTACTCTGGCTGCTATTGAGAACACACTTAAGAGAAGTAAAAGCAGAAACAGGGAAACTGAAGAGACAGTGGCAGTAATCCAGATAAGAGATGATGATGGCTTGGATTAGGGATATAGCAACAGAAGCAGTAAGAGGAATTCAGATTCTGGATATATTTTGAGGTTAGACACCTAGGATTTCATGATGGACTAGATATGGGGTGTGAGAGAAAGAGAGGAGTTAAGGTTGACTCCAAGGTTTTTGGCCTGTGCAAGTAGAAATATGGAGTATTTGTTATTCAATATATATTTGTGAAATGACTAAATATGTATTCATTTTAAACATCTGGCAATTCATAGATAAAAGCATCTATCACTTTTGGCTTCAAAATAATGACTATAATGATTGTCATAACATTTTTCTCAAAATGTTCCACTTACTCATTTCTCCCAGTTGGTGAATTAGTTTTTCTTGGATGTGAGATAAGAATACGTTACATTTGTTTTTGCTTGGTAATAACCATGAATGATTGGCAATGTACATATGAGAAAGACAACTCACATGTTAAAAGATGGGATTGAATTTTGATTGTCTTAGTTTGGTTTAATATTCATAGCCATAAAACCTAGCTATTGATTAGAACATTGGGAATTTTAGGCAGTGGAAGAAATTAAAAGGGGATCACTAGATCAGTTATACCTCAATAAAGCTGTAAATAAAAATAACAATACAGTAAAAATGAGGCAATGTAAAAGTGGGGGGGAAAGTTATAACCACAAAGACAGTGTTTATTCTTTCAATTCTGTGAGTTTCATAAGGAATTGGCACATTTGCTCTATTTTTCTTTGAAGAATCAGTCTTCAGACTATGCCTTTCCATTTAGCATAGATGGTCAGAACTAAGAAAAATAACATATCCTCTGTCTCAGGAAAATTTAAATCCAAAATTTCTCCATCAATCTTGCCTAAGTTTTACAAAGGTATTTTATCATAGAATGTCTGATAAATCAACTAGTGAATAAAATATTGTATCTTTTTTAATCTTTTAAAGATTGTTATGGTATCTTGGAATACCTCACTTATAAGCATGTAGTTATGTTTATATTTTTAAATTTAATCCATTAAAGGAGCAGAAGAACAAATGTGAGTCTATTAATTTTCTTTTCATAGAATTGTCCACTTTTAATTATTTACACTAATAGACAAAAACATTGTGAATAATCAAAAATCTTTAAAGGCAATTATGTGATTTATTTTAATTTAGTTATTTCAACACACTTTGTGCTTTGTATATACTATACCAGGCACTGTACAAGAATTGAAGTTTAAATATGAATGAGGCAAGTTTCTGTTTTCAAGGGGCTTATGGTATAATGTGGAAGAGAGACAAATAAAAGGATAATTTAAATATTATGTGGAGAACTTTCATTTATGATCATGAAGGAGTAATTTTATGGAATTTTTCCCTCCTACCACAAACAATTAGAGACAGGAGATAATTTTAGATAGTGAGGACAAGAGACAGTATAGGACTGTGATCCTTCAGAGAAGGGAAACAAATAAAGTAAGCCCTGTGGTTGCCCCAGCTTTCTACCTGGGTGCAATTTTTGGACAGTAGTCCTGGGAGGAGGAACTTAAGAAGTGCAAACTGGTTGGACTGATTGAAGACACAAATATTGAAGTTCAAGGAGATTAAGTCAACGAGAATTTTTAGGACATGTACTTGAGAGGACAGGTCTACACGTTGAAAAAGCTGCAAAAATTTATATAGAGGTCTCTGAGTTTTTAGCTGTTTATTAACATGTGCATACATAGGGGAGACTTCACTAAGCTGAGTAAAGAAAAACTACTGAGGAGCAATAAGGTGAACAATTCTAAGAGCTCACATGGGACTGGGAGACATTCATGCTCCATCTTTTCATAATAGGAAGACTTTATTAAACAGAAGAGTCCTGCCTTAAAAGTAGGATTAAATTAGCCTCAGAATAAATGCTCTTCCAGATCCACCCTAAAAAAAAATGTTAGAACAAGGTATGAAGCTGATTCATATGTAACTTAACTACCTGCTACAACAAACATCAATATGCTTAAAGATAGCAAAATTCAAACATTCAATAAAGTAATAAATACAATGTCTGGTATCCAGTCAAAAGTCACTAGACATGTGAAGAAAGAACAAATTATAACTTATATCAAGGAGGAGATGGAGTCAATAGGGCCAGCCCGTGGCTCACTCGGGAGAGTGCGGTGCTGATAACACCAAGGCCCCGGGTTCGGATCCCACATAGGGATGGCCGGTTCGCTCACTGGCTGAGCGTGGTGCTGACAACACCAAGTCAAGGGTTAAGATCCCCTTACCGGTCATCTTTAAAAAAAAAAAAAAAAAAAAGAAACCTACCCAGAAGTGACAGAGATGATGCAATTAGGAGAAAGAGAATTTAAAACTGCTTTTATAAATATTACAAGTATACTCAAGAATGTGAACCATAATGAACTAAGTGGAAGATATAAAAAATAACAAAAGACATAGAAAAGGCATTTGACAAGATCCAACACCCTTTCATTATAAAAACACTCAATAAACTAGGGATATAAGGAACTTTCCTTAGCCTGTTAAAGGGCATCTACTGAAAACCCATAGCAAATGTCATTCTTAATTGTGAAAGAAAAAAAGTTTCCCACCTAAGATCAGACACAAAGCAAGGATATCCACTCTTACCGCTTTTATTCAACACTGCATTGGAGGTTTTAGATGAGGCAATCAGGCAAGAAAAAGAAATAAAAGATATCCAAGTTGGAAAGGGAGAAGTAAAACTCTCTCTATTCAAAGACACCACGATCTTGTATATAGAAAATCCTAAGGAATCTACAAGAAAACTATTAGAGCAAGGCTAGAGGATATAAGATAAATACACACAAAAAAATTATATTTCTATATATTAGCAATGAACAATTTGTAAATCAATTTAAGGAAACATCTGTTTACAATAGCAGCAACAACAAAAAGATACTTAGGAATATATTCAACAAAAGGGCAAGACTTGTACACTAAAAACTGCAAAAAACATTGTTGAAGGAAATTAAAGAACTAAAAACCACAGTGATATACCACTTGTGTGGCTATAGTAATGGTGAACAATAATAGTGATGGCAAGGATACAAAGGAATTTGAAAACTTGTGTATTGCTCGTAGGAATGTAAAATGGTGCAGTTGCTTTGGAAAACAGTTTGGCTGTTTCTCAAAACAGTAAACCTAGAGTTACCATATAATACAGCAATTACACTCCTAGGTATTTAAGAGAATTGAAAACATACAAACACACAAGAACTTATACATGAATGTTCATAGCAGTATTATTCATAGTAGCCACAAAGTGGAAATAACTTAAATGTCTATCAACTGATGAATTCAAAAACAAAATGTGGTATATCTATACAATGGAATTTTATTCAAGCATAAAAAGGAATTAAACACTGGTACATGCTGCAACATGGATGGTCCTTGAAATAATTATGCTAAGTAAAATAAGCCAGATACAAAAGACCATATTTATGGTTCTATGTTTGTGAAATGCACAGAATAGGGAAATCCATATAAACAGAAAGCAGATTAGTGGTTGCCTTGGGTTGGAGGAGCAGGGAGAAATTGGGAGTGACTGCTAATGGGTATGGAGTTTCTGGGGTCGTGAAATGTTTCAAAATTATATAGTGGGAATGGATGCAAAAATCTGTGAATATACTAAAATCCATTGAATTATATACCTTACGAGGGTGAGTTATATGGTATGTGAATTATATCTCAATAAAACATTGTTCTGTAAAAAGAACCAAAGGCACTCTAGAGTTTAGAAAATACAAAATCTGATATGAAAAATTTCCTGGAAGAGAATAACAGCAGATCAGAAGAAAAGATCAGTGAATTTGAGCACTAGCCATCAGGGAAATGCAAATTAAAACTACATTGAGATACCATCTCACCCCAGTTAGACTGACTACAATCAAAAAGACGGTGAATAACAAATGCTGGCAAGGGTGTGGAGAGAAGCGAATGCTCCTGCACTGTTGGTGGGACTGTAAATTAGTACAACCACTATGGAAAACAGTATGGAGGTTTCAAACAACTACAGATAGATCTTCCATATGATCCGGCAATCCCTCTTCTGGGTATATACCCAGAGAAATGGAAATCATCATGTCGAAAGGATACCTGTACTCCCATGTTCATCACAGCTATGTTTACAATAGCCAAGACATGGAACCAATCTAAATGTCCACCGATGGATGATTGGATAAGGAAAATGTGGTATATATACACCATGGAATACTGCTCTGCTATAAAAAAGAATAAAATACTCCCATTTGCAACAACACGGATGAGCCTGGAGAAACTTCTGTTGAGTGAAATAAGCAAAGCACAGAGGTATAAATACCGCATGTACTCACTCATAAGTGGGAGCTAAGAGAGAAAGAAGGAAGGAAAGAAAGTCCACAGTAGTGCGTTGGACTTGCAGAAGGAGAGAACATACCTTGGAATACAAAGCAGAGTGAGGGGGAAAAGGTGAGGAGGAGGGAGGGAGGGGATAATTGGGTGGGGTACACGGGGTACAAACACAATTTGTGGTAAGGTGCATGCTGCCAGTATGGATCTGGCCTTCACATCTTGGGCACAAGGGGTGACAATCAGCTTTGTATCTCATGAATAAACATAACCAATTATAAAAAAAAGATCAGTGAATTTGAAGAGAGAGCATTAAAAACTAAAACAGAGAGGGAAATAAAAGACTTCAAAAAAACTAAAAATCTCCTCAGAGGCCTGAGAAACAACATCAAGCAATCTAATATATGTGTAATTGGAGTCCCAGAAGATTGTAGCTGAAGAGAAAAAAGTATTTGAAAAATTAGGAGATGAGTCTTAAAATGTGAATTGGAGTTTGTTGTGGGAATAAAGACAGATAGGAAATTTTATATAAAGGCAACAACATTAGCAAAACCCAAAGCTTCTAGCCATGTAGTGAGTACTATGCAATGTCATTTAAAATACAGTAATTTCCCCTTCTCCATGGGGGCTATGATCCAGGACCTGCAGTGGATGACTGAAACCACGATAGTACTGAACACCACATATACTGTTTTTTCCTGTACGTACTACCTATGATAAAGTTTAACTTTTAAATTAGGCACAGTATGAGATTAACAACAATAACTAATAATAAAATAGAATAATTATAACAATATACTGTAGTAATAGTTATGGGAATGTGGTCTCTCTCTTCCTCTCAAAATATTTTATTGTACAATAATCACCCTTCTACTTCTTGTGATTTGTCGATCTGATAACCAAAATGGCTAGTGAGTGACTAACAGTTGGGTAACATATCATAGTTATGCTGGACAAAGTGATGATTCTCGTCTTGGGCAGGATGGAGCTGGACAATGTGAGATTTCATCACACTAAGAATGGCACATAATCTAAAACTTACTAATTGCTTATTTCAGGAATTTTCCATTTACTATTTTTGGACTGCCTTTGACCACAGGTAACAACTGCAGAAATCGAAACCATAGATAAGGGGAGACTACTGTATGCTTTAGTTATGAAAGATGAAGTTTTGTTAATATATTGTTAAGAAGTTTTTTTTACTTAGTGATACTACGTATTTTGAATTCTCTTTTGGTAGCCGAACCATCAACTAACTTACACTGTTGTATCTAGTTGGTGATTAATGAGTGCTGGTTAGTTTATTAAAAACAGTTTCTAGGAGGTCAAGGGAAGTCAATGGGGGCTTAGAATTGACCATATGCTACTTAAATATTTACTACATAAGAAAAAGTTTGTAATTGCTGAAATTTTTAAGGCAAAGCCCAAATACTTAAAATATGTTTTTTATTTGTTTGTCTATTTGTTTCTAGATTTTTTTTAGAGATTTTTTTCTCTTCCTGTGAAGAATGTCATTGGAATTTTGATGGGGATTGCATTGAATCTGTATTTTGTTTTGGATAGTATGGACATTTTAACAATATTAATAATTCTGATCCATGAACATGGGATATTTTTCCATTTATTTGTGTCTTCTTCAGTTTCTTTTATCAATGTTTTACAGTTTTCAGTGTGCAGATATTTACCTCCTTGGTTAAACTTATTCCTAATTATTTTAGTTTTTTGATACTATCTTATTTGTTTCTAGAAATGAAATCAATGGAACATGATAGTGGGCACTTAAACGAACTTCAAAAACAGAAGAGTGAATTGATAGAAGAATTGTTTACTCTTCAGAGAAAACTTAAAGGTATTACTTTCATGAGTTAGTTTATTTTGCTGCTAAATATAGTTGTATACACATGATAGGGTCATACTCTTCCTTCAAAATGTATTAACCTGTTAGGTTACAGTGTTATTGGTACAAAAAAGGACACTGAATCAATCAGTGTTAGATCTTGTATTTTTAATGTCAAAAATTTTGCTAGGATCTTTTTTGTGCCTTTAATTGCTATATTAAAGTAGAAAATAAAAATTATTAGCATGTACATTTTATATGCAAGCACCATCAATTAGAGTATTATTCTTAGGTGAATGAAAATATACTGTATGTTTAATATTTTAAAGATTTTAAGAATTTTCTTGATTGTTTAGTTTTTGAAGATGAAGAGAATGAAGCTATTTGTACTACCAAATACCTAGAGGCAGAAAAACTTAAAATCAGTGAAAGGCCTCAAAATGATGCTGAATGCTTAAGGTGAGAGTCGCCTGTTATACTTTGGGTATAAAATCTGGTGATTTTTCTATTTAAATAGATTTCAGCATAAAGATTTTTATTTTTAAGTTCCAGATGAAGACATTATTTCCTGCTTTGTGTATACTGAAACATGCTAATAAACAAACATTTCACTGGCTAGAAAGTACTACACAATAAGTTCACGATGCATTGGATTAATAATAGTGAAATCAATTTGATCTTTTCTTACGCTTCACGGACTCAGTGTTATTCATATCCCAGTGGATAAGACAGCTTTCCCTTCTGTCATACCTAACTTTTTGGGGGGGAATGACTAAAATTATTTTTAATCTTTCTATATTCCAGGGTTGAAAAATCATAATCTACTATTTTACTTGAAATTTGTTACTATGGTTTTGTTCCTAAAGAATGAAAATGTATTTTCTGCATGAGGTATTTAGATGCTTTCTATGCATTTGGATAATGAAGGAATGGCTGATATTTGAAACGACATAGTCATAAACACAAGGAGGAAAGATTTCAAACTTTTTAATTTGACTATTATTAATAATTCACTGTTATATTTGCTGGCTTGATTTTAAGAATTTCCTACACTTTCTAGGATTAATATAAGAAAAGAAACCTCATTATTGAATCTGTGAAGAAGTAAATGAAGTCTTCCTTCACATAAATCATATAGGAAATATGTCCACTAAACCTGAACAAATGCCTCATATTAGCAGTGTATTGCCTTAGGCCATAATTTTAGTAGATGGTGAGAAAATATTTGCAATTTAATTTTATGTTAAGTTTTATAAGCATAAAATATCAATCTCTTGGGTGATATGTGTGATGCAGAATGAGTTTCTATAATGACAATCTGCTCATTGATTTTTTTTTTTTACACTTTTAAAAATGGTAATGCCCACTGGTATCATAATAGTGAGTAGTGTAACGACTTCCAATATGAACTCCAGTTTTGTGGGTTTATCACTCAGTCATAAAAATTTGCCCTGTGTTAAAATTAAACACACAAAGTCTGTTAGAGTGCTTTTTCCTTTATAAGTGGTGACAGAAGACATTTAGATAGAAAAAAAAATCAGTTCATGCACCTAGTTTATTCATTGCATGTTAGCAGGTTTTAAATGAAATGCCAATATTTATCAATTCCCACTTTTAATTCTTTTTTATGTGTATTTATTTTTCTTATTAGTATGCTCCATAGAAGTTTTCCCAAGTGTGAAGAACAGAGTCAAAGTACTGAGTGTAAAGATTTTAGGAAAGAAGTCCATCAGTCTTATATTTAGTGCAATAGCAAGAAGCTAATGATGGCAAGAAATAATATGACATTTATTTAGTTTCATCATGAAGGACAAAATGAAGTTGATTTTATCCTTAGATTTTGTAATACAATAGTCTTTGTCATCTGTGTGTTCAAATATATACTAAATTCCATAATAGTTGCATCTGGCACTGCTGACATTTGGGGCCACATTATTCTTTGCTTTTGGGGGCTGTCCATTGCATTGTAATATTTTAGTAGCATTCCTGACTTCTACCCGTTAGAAGCCAGAAGCACCCCAGCCCCCAGTTGTGACAACCAAAAATGTCTTCAGACATTGTCAGATGTCCCCTGGGGCAGGGGTGAGGGGCGGCAAAATCTCCAGTTCATAACCAGTTTTTATTTTAAGGTTATTATAATTATACTTCTACTTTTATTAAAATTTAACCAATTAAGAAAGCAATTGCTGAAGAAAACTTTAATATTAGCTCATCTCTATGAGCTTATTGTTTCTACTTTTAGTAATTTGAAAATTTTAAAACATGCTTTATTTTGTCTGTATTATTGAAATTCTTTTATAATGATTATGGTTTATATTCTTAAAAGTTAATCTGCCACGTTTAAGGTATTTGTTGGATTCTGTCTTGATGTTATCCGTTAATGTAAAGATCCAGTACTTTATATTCACAGTAACTTGATGATCTATAATTTAGGGGATCTTTTTCTACTTATAAACATCAAGGTATTTTTTCATTTAAAACATATTTTGAAGAGTGTGGGGTCATTAACTAACACACATTAAAGCAGCTCACTTGTAGACTGTTGCCATGATTAACGCTTAAGGCAGAGGTTGGGTTAATTCATCAGAAGCCTCCCAAAAGTGTTGTATAACTGTGATTGAGCTAGTTTTTTCATACAGTCTGGAGAGGACAGAAATGATGAAGATCAGAGTCTTGAGAGGCAGTAAGCATAATGGTTAAGATTGTAAATCCTTTTGAATCCCAGCTCTGCTACTTATAGTACTAGGTTAGTGACCTTAGATGAGCAATTTAAGTTGTCTATGGCTTAGTCTCCACATCTATAAAATGAGGTTAACAATAGTTCCTACTTCACAAGATTAGAGTAAAAAGTAAATGGTTTAATATGCATATAAAGTTCTTAGAACAGTGCTTGGCACACAGCAAATGCTCTATAATTATCAGCTGTAACTAATTATGATTTCATTTCATTTCATGCTATCCATGAGGATTTCATGCTTTTTGAGCTTCTTTCTCATTTCTCCTTCTTCCTTTTTTAAATACAGAGGCTCCCCAAAGGTTAATCATTGATTCTCTTCTTACTATGTATTCTCCATGGGCTATCTCATTTGGTTGTGGTTTTAGTCATCATCTATAGAAAATTTCCAAATCTTTGTCCTAATCCTTCTTTCATAAGCTCCCATTCTGAATCCCCAACAGTCTAATATAAACATAAAAATAGATCTGACATGATAATGCCCTGATTAAATAAACAAAAACCCTTATGAAAAATTCAAGTGCCTTCATAATCTGCACCTCACCACTATCTCCCTGCATTTTTATTGCATACCCTACACTACTAATGCATCAGAATATGATTTGTGATACTCTGAAGATGCCACAGGCATTCACACCCCTGTGCCCTTCTCTCTTTCTTCTCCATCAGCTAAAATTCAACTAAAATAAAGTCTTCAAGGCCCAGCTCACATGTCATTTTTTCTGGGTACTGCTGAAGTCAGAAATGTAGCAGGCATTTTTGACACATTCACAAAATCTTGCCATTCTCACCCTACCCCAATCCATTGCCAAGTTTTGTTGCTTTTACCTCTAAAATACTTCTTGAGTATTTCCACTTTTCTAAGTCCATTCCTTTTCCATTCCCAAGTTCTAGCCACCCCCCTCTCTCACCTACATTTCAGAAATGATCTCTTCTCTGCTTTCCTCTCACCCACTCTTGTACCTTCCAATCATTGTAAATTGAATCATGTTGTTCCCCTTCCTAAGTCATTCAGTGGCTTCCTAATGAACATAATGACACCTGAAGTCCCTAATGTGTCCTACATGACTTCACAATGTGGCTTCTGACCACCTCCCTCATGCTGTCTTCAACCGTGATCCCCTTTTCACCTTGTTCCCTCAAACACTCTAAGCTTTCTTCCACCTAAAGACCTTTGTATCTGACTTTTCTTCTCCTGAAATTACCTGTTTGTCACTGCCTATTTCCTACCTGGTGGGACATATCCCATCCTTAGCTCTCACTTAAAATGTTTCCTCAGAGAAACCCCCTTTCCCTGTGATTTAAATTATGTAACCTCTGTTATTTTCCCTAACCTCACCCTATATTTTTTCCTTTTTAACACATATTCCGTTTTGTAATTATATGTTTACATGTTTATTTTATTAACATCTGTCTCCACCCTTTGCTTAATAGGAAGGATTTTGTTCACCATTGTATACTTATGGCAAAATACTTTGCTACAGAGCTTGGCATACAGAAGGTGTTGAATAAATAGAGGAATAAATGAATGTAATACGTTATAAAAGTTCCCTCTACTGTTAAGTTTTCTGTGTTCACAGAGAACTCATTTACAATTCTGTTGTCATTAATCATACTCTATGTTCCCTCCCTTTCTTGTTCATCTTTCTTTAAGTTTCTGCATTTAGCACAGTCAAGGACAAAGAGTGTTCAATAAATGTCTGTTCCAGTGATTGAGTCTACATATAATTAAATTTTCACTGCAAAAAAGAAAAGTTCTTTATATTTTTTCAGTGTTATTTGCAAAGACATGATGTTTTCCAACCTAACCACTGGGCTAGCCCCACTTTGGAATTGAATTTTTTTCCCTACTTATTTTTTCTTCAAGGTAGAAAAAGCTTTACTAGTTTAATCCTCCTGGCCTCCCCCTGGCCTCTCTCTTATCCTAAGGTGGGAAGGAGTGACTCAATCTCATCAGTGAGTTTGGAAGAATACACTAGGTCATATGGAACCCAGCCCCTTCATTTTCCCTGTCTCTTTGGAACTTCGCCTGCGAGTGTTCTACTCTGCTTTTCCATTCCTTATGTATTATAGTGGCAGAAATCCATTAGAGAAAGTTTGTGGGGTACAGTGCTGCCTTAAATAATGTGAGTTAAGTTAGTCTAATTCTGAGATGGTTAAATATTAGAAAACCCTTGCCTGCAGATATAAGCTACATTCTCCATTATCTACTATATCAATAGAAAATGTGACGTTTTTGCCTCCCTTTCTGCCTTCCTTATTTTTTAATTGGGCAGATTTCAGGAAAGAAGAGTATTATATATTGGGCCCCTTCAAATTCCCCAAACCTACTATTTTTTATTATTACCAAACACCAGGATTACCAAAATACAGTTCTTCATCATGATTTTTTATTTACTGCAAATACAAGGGTAATTCAAAAAATTCATGGAAAAATAGAATTAAAAGATAATACAAATCCTCCATGAACTTTTTGAAGAATGACATAGTAACATAACAGACAACTTTAAATGTTTCAGGCATTTTCTTTACTCACAAAACTTCTTTCTAGAATGGCTTTACATATTGTATAACTAATATTTGTGCTTCTTTAATGTGACAGGAAGCTTATTTCAGAAATAAATCTGCAAAGTCAACAGCATGAGAATTTCATTCTGAATGCTTAAAGATAGTGTGATTTTGTGAAGAGCATATTTGCAATGTAAACTGCACAAAAGTTAATATACACCTGCTACTGAGAGACTCCAAATGCATTTGTGTGAAGTAGTAAAGCAGTGCTGTTGCTTCTTCAGTGGAAAAGTCATCCAGTTAAGTTGGTCATAGAGGTGACATTGGTGGTCCTCAGATTTATAAGGTATAAACACATTATGGTATGAAAACGCTTTAAACCTCTTTAAAAGATACACAGATAAATATGCATATTTATACATGTATATATTTTTAATTTTACCAAATGTGTATATATATTTAAATTATGAGAGTAGGTTATGTTGATTGAATAAAAATATCAAACACTACAAAGATGTAAAGTGTCAAAGTCTCCCCTCTCATCATTCTGCTTCAATGCCTGAGGTGTGACCATTATTAAATTTTGGTGTGTATCCTGTCAGAGTTTATGTATTTCTCTATGTCTGTTATGTGTGTGTTTACACATGCACATGTATCCATGTGTGTCTGTGTGTGTTTAGCCAAAATGGGATCATCAAGTTACACTTAGTGGTCTGCAGTTTGCTTTATTGCTTAGCAAAATATTGTAGACATTCCCACATTAGTTGGTACTGATCAACTTCATTTTTTTTAATGCCATTGTATGGAGATGCCATATTTATATAATCATTCTACCATTGATGGATGTACAAGACAGTTTCTAAGTAATCATATTTAGACACATCTTTATAAATGTATATTTAAGTACTTGCATGAGTGTTTCTGTTCAGTAGAGTAATAGGAATTGTTATCCAGGCTGCATTTAGAAAATAGTCCACAATTTGCTCTTTTTTTCCAACAAGAATTAATTCAAAGTGGAAAAGCATAACAAGATCTCACTTCTAATGTTTCTATAAAGTACTAGTCAAATAATTGTATATCTGCACCCAACCCATATAATCTCTTTCTTTTATTAACATTTATAAAAAATGAAAATCCTATTTAATTCCAGGATCATTCTTAGCTATGTATTTTGTTGAATACTTCTGTTGACTCTGCATCGTTTATGGTAAAACTTCATCATTTATTCACTAACAGAAGTGTCTCCACAGCATTGATTATGTAGAGATCCCCTGTTTTGTGAATCCTTGGCACATACTATAGTTATTAAAGCTTCTAAGTAAACATAGGGGAAATTTTGGTGGTAGACTCAATCAATTATTTTAAAAGTTATATTTCAATATAAATGTACCTATTTGTCTCCTATATTTTGAAATAATTTTGTTTATTATACAAGCCATATACAACATTAGTGTGATCATTTAAAAAAATCATTGGTGTCTTTGATATCGTAATACATTTTTCTTTTTTCATTTTCATATTTTTACCTTTATAAATAAATCCCTTTTGGTGTGAGGGTTGGGAAGATGACAGAAAATTTGTGGCAAAAAGTGATGCCTAATCCAACTAACCCAGGATTTAAAGTAAGGAAGGTGCTGGTAGGACCCCTCCCTCTTCCAGGCCTTTCTCAGCAGCCCTACTCACCTGTGAAGGTTCTTATCTGTGTGCTGGTGGCCTGTATTGAGGGAAACATAGTTAGAAAATTGATAATTCTCCTTTCACACATTCAACTTTCAAACCCACTTTCAGAAATAAATAATATATGAAAAGAGAACCACCTATGTAACTTTGAAAACAGTAATGTTTTGTTTAAATGGCACTAAAATAATTTCATATGAGTTAATGTGGAGAATACTAGTAGTAAATAGAAAGTACTACTTATTAAACTTCTCATGTAATTTGGGAAACCAAAAAACACAAGATTAATAATAGATTTAACATATAAGATTTCAAATTCCATGTGTCAAATAGTCATCAACATGGAATGGTAAACTGAGAGAAAATTATAGTCATTATGAAAAACAAGACATAACAGTTTATTAAATAATCAACTGATAAATAAGTCTTAAGAAAACACTAAAATCAATTGTTTTTTATTCATGCATTTTTCCAGAAAACATGTATTAAATACCCACTTGTACCATACACTATGCTAGTCGCTAGGGATACCAAGATGAATAAGACAAGGTCATTCAGTTATACTGCTTATCAATGAAATGCAGATTAAAGCCAGTGAATATAATTTTTTCTGTCAAATTATAAAAGGTGTTCATAAATGATCATAATCAAAGTTGGCAAGTTCTGGTACAGAGATAACTCATTCATTGCTGGTAGCAGTACCCATTACATATACATATTTGGAGTACAATTTAATATATATAAATTATTGTAAACATCTTAAAAATGTTTATGCCATTTGACCCAATAATTTCACATGTGAGCTCTATCCCACAAAAACAACTCTAAGCACAGAAGAAGCTTTCTGCACAAAGGTGTTCATAGTAATGTTATTTATGGTAGAAAAAAATAAGAACAACTGAAATGTCCTACCATATACGAATGATTAAATTAACTGTGGTATAGCCACTTGGACTACTGCATGTTTATCTTAAATGGTATTAATTGGCATGCGTAGTTAACTGGGGGAAGTGTATACAATAGCATTAAGCAAAAGAAAAAGCTACGAAGCAAAATTGTAAAATCACTGTTATATAGAAACTAAAGACTGGAATGAAATATACCTAAATTTTAACAGCATTTGAGTTTGGGTTCTAGCACTTTGGATGAAATTTGTCCTTCTTTCTAATTAAATAGTAGTGTGTACAGTCCTATAGCTAAAAAGAGTGCACTGTTAAGGTTTTTCTATGTCTCTGGGAGGTAACTGAAAAAAATTTTGGGATAATGCAGAAAATCATAAAAACACATGGAACATAAGTTTTGCTAAACTAACTAGCAGTGTTGGCCCATTCTGGTCATTATTTGATGATTCAGAGAAAGATGCCAATAACCAGTGCAAAACTGCCCTTAGTTATTGTGCAGTGGGTGAGGGAAGTCCTTCTTGACTCCTATAGGCAATCAGTCTGTGCACTGAAGCATGAGATCTGCTTACCGTTATATTGCTTTGGCTAGCTGTGAATGTATTAATATTCATACCATTATCATCTATTCTCTTTTAAAGCTAGCAACAGCAATCTTTAAGTGTGGATCTAAATTCTACAGCTTGATTATATGCTGAATAGAGAAGTACTTTCTATAATTTGCTGTGAATGCCCTCCTTAATTTCAGTAGTCTCTCATTCTTATTATTAGGTAACTAAAAGGGAGAGTGGTCGCCAAGCAACTCTAATGGGCATAACACATTTTATAGAATCTGTAGTCCATTTGAACTGAAGAAGGGAATGGGCGAGTATTGATGGTATGGTAAAAGAAAGATCTCTAATTTTATTTGAAAAACTAAATACATTAAAATGAAGCTTTAGGTACATTGTAATAGCAGCATCCACAGTACACTGTAACTCTCTGTTTAATCCTCAATTTACTCTTTAAAAATATTTATTACAAGGGTTTTTATGCTTGTGTAAACATATAATGCTCGAAATTAATAACTTGTTCTCTTTCCTAATTAAGCATTCCTTTAGAGCTTCTATTTACTATTTTTTTTTCCTTTTTGTCTTTTTTCGTGACCGGTAATGGGATCGCAACCCTCGGTGTCGCGCCCGCACCGCGCTCAACCAGTGAGTGGACCGGTCTCTATATGGGATCCGAACCCTCAGCGGGAGCGCCACCACGCTCCCAAGCGCTGCACTCCACCGAGTGCGCCACTGGGCCGGCCCTCTATTTACTATTAATTTCTTAAAAGTTCAGAACATAATGAACTTTACATGTATAGAGTATTGTTTCCCCATCCATCCTGATTATAAGTATTATGTTTTTCTTCCCTAGTGGCTCTTAAAATAATATATGTAAACTATCTGTAATTTCTAAATTATAATAATATGATGAGCACCTGTGAAC
Organism: Galeopterus variegatus; assembly: GCF_000696425.1. Taxonomy (NCBI): domain Eukaryota; kingdom Metazoa; phylum Chordata; class Mammalia; order Dermoptera; family Cynocephalidae; genus Galeopterus; species Galeopterus variegatus. The sequence continues at coordinate 263,249 of NW_007728996.1, read as the reverse complement.
TAAACTAGAACATTACCAGTACTTTGCATTAGCTATGGCTCCTCCTTTATCCTGTACTCCCTTCCTTACTCCAGATGTAATTAATGACCTATACTGTATTTCATGTGTGTTATAAGACTTATTTGATTCATTTCCTGCTTATATATAATTCTTTATTACATTATATAATTTATTTAAATTTACATTATATATTTCTGTAAAATCCATATACCATATATATGCATGCCTAACAACCTGTTGGTTATTTTTGCTTGTTTTTGGATTGTGAAAAAAATAGTATCATACTGTCTGGGACTTGTTTTTTATTCAGCATTGTTTCTAAGATCTACCCATGTTGGTGAGTGTAGATGTGTGAATATACCACAATTTTTTTTCTATTTTTAATAGACATTTGGGTTGTTTCCAGCTTTTTGTTATCATGAGCAGTGCTGGTGTCTACATGCTGGTGCACATGTGCAAGAGTTGCTCTAGGATATATGCCTGTTGGAATTGCTAAATGTGGGGCCATGAATGTTGAGCTTCACAAGATAACAACAGACATTGTCCAAAGTGATTAAACTATTTTATACTCCCATTAGCACATTATTTCTTCCTCAATACTTTATTTTGAGACTTATTAATTTTTGCCAGTCTTGTAGACATCAGATGGTATTTTGTGGTCTTAATCTGCATTGCTCTAATTATCTATGAGGTTGAGCATCTTTTCACATTTATGGCCCACGCATTTCCTTTTCTGTAAAATGCTTATTAATTATTTTTCTACTTGGTTGTTTGGGTAATTTGTCTTTTTCTAACTGATTTCTAGAATTTTTTAGTTTTTGTTTTTTTTTTCCTTTTTGTCTTTTTTCGTGACCGGCAACGGATCGCAACCCTTAGTGTCGCGCCCGTACCGGACCGGGACTGGCAACGGGATCGCAACCCTCGGTGCTGCGCCCGCACCTCGCTCAGCCAGTGAGCAGCCGGTCTGTATGTGGGATCCGAACCCTCGGTGGGAGCGCCACCGCGCTCCCAAGCGGCGCACTGTAGCAGTGCGCCACCGGGCCGGCCCCAAGAATTTTTTAGTTTTTGATCTTTCAGTAATTGTGGGTTTTGTCTATTAATGCATTGAAAATATCTTCTCCCATTTTATGGAGTTTTTGTTGTTTCGTTTAGGCTGTTCTAGTTGAACAGAGTTCCTATGTTTGTTGTGGTTGAAATTATCAATCATTTCTGTTTATGTTTAGCATCTTTGTTTCTTGTTTAAGAACTCTTTCCTTACCGAAGATCAGAAGGATAGTCTCCTACATTTTCTCTAATAATTTCTAAGGTTTGCCTTTCACTTTTAAGTCCTTAGTTTATCTGGAATTTATTTTTGTTTTTGTGTATAGTAAGATCCATTTTTATTTTCTTACACGTAGATTACAAACTGTCACAGCAGCATTTATTGAAGGTTTCTCCCTCCTGTACTGATCTACAATGCCATGTCTTTTATTTTTCAAAAAAAAATCAGTATGTTAATGGATATATTTCAGGACTTTCAATTCTATTCCTTTAGTCAATTAGTTTATTCCTGTTCAAGACTGTCTTAATTACTATTAACTGCATACTATTCAATTTTAACTACTTAATTACTATTAGTTTATAATAAGTCTTGATATTAGGTAGGATCCTCCATACACCTTGTTTTTTGTCTTCATCAAGAGTGTTTTGGCTATTCTTGGCCCACTGCTTTTTTTATATAAATTTCTGAATTATCTTATAGCCATGAAAATCTTTTGTGATTTTGATTACAATTCCACCCATTCTAACATCAGCGTTGGGATAATTTACATCTTCATTAAACTAAGACTTCCTGCCTATAAACTTAGCATATCTCTACCTATTTAAGTCCTCTTTAGTATCTTTTAATAAAACTTTACTATTTTCTGCTCATCAATCTTGCACATCATTTTTGAGTTTTATTTTTAGATAGGTTGTAGTTTTAGATGCTGTTGTAAATGGTGTTGTTTTTTAATGATTATGTGTTCTGTTTATTGCTGGTGCATAGAAATATAACAGAGTTTTGTATGTTGGCTTTATGGCCACTATCTTTGCTAAACTCTCTATTTCTTTTAAAAAAAGCTATGGAAGATTTAAAATACATACAAAATAAAATAACAATATGATGAGCCCTATGTACCCATCACTCAACTTCAACATCTGTCAATTTATGGCAAGTGCTGTTTCATCTATATCTCCATTCACCTTTTTCCTGTATTACTTTGAAATGAATCATAGACATCATGTTATCTTATTACATCTCTTTAAAAAATAGGAACCAAAAAAAAATTAGTAGAGTTCATTGCTACATATAAAATAATTAACAGAACTTCACTGATACTATCAAATATCCAATCTGTGTTCAAATTTCCAATAATCTATAAATGCCTCTTTTTTCAGTTTGTCTGAATTAGGTTCTAAATAATAGCCATACTTAACAACTTGCTGGTTTGTCTTTAAAATATCTTTTAATCTAGAGGCTCCCCCCTCTTTTTTTGTTTACTTAACGTGTAATCTTCTTGTTGAAGAAATTATATTTTTTAATGGAAAAGTTTTTTTAATTGAAATATAATTGATTATACATATTTATGGGGTACAGAGTTGACTCAGCATTTGTGGACAATATGTGATGCTCAAATATTAGTATGTTCATTATTAAAAATTATATATTTTTTTACATTTTCATACTTTTTATTTGGAAAATAATCTCAAACTCACAGAAAAATTGCCAACACAGTACAAAAAATTTTTTTGCTTGAATTGTTTGAAAGTAAATTGCCAACCCAATTCCCTACCATCCCACAAACTTAAGTTGGTATTTTCTACAAGCTATGACATTGTCCTCCATATCATAATACAGCCAAAACAACTATGTGATTAACATCACTTTATTATTACCCACCCAATCCATTTGAGAACAACTTGTTCATTTAGTTATCATGTTTCTTTTAGTTGGGAACCATTCTCTAATCTGTCCTTGGTTTTCATGATCTTAACACTTGAAAATAATAGGCCAGTTATTTTATAGAATGTTCCTTAATTTGATGTTTCTTTTAGTTGGGAACCATTCTCTAATCTGTCCTTGGTTTTCATGATCTTAACACTTAAAAATAATAGGCCAGTTATTTTATAGAATGTTCCTTAATTTCGGTTTGTTGAATGTTTTCTTGTTAGTAGATTCAGATTATGTATCATTGGCAGGAGTATCACAAAAGTGATGCTGTGTTCTTCTCATTGCATTCAATCAGGACAACATTTTTGATTTATCCTATTATAAAATATTTTCATTTTCATTACTTTATTTTTTTAAATTTTTGGCCACAAAATAAGTCTTAATATATTTAAAAAGACTGAGATCATAGGAAATATGTTCTCTGACCACAGTAACAGAAGGAAATTTAGAAATTTCCTTCTACAAACTTTGTATTTTGGTGACTGAGCGCGGTGCGGGTGACACCACACCAAGGGTTGCGATCCCCTTCCCGGTCACAAAAAAAAAAAAAGAAAAGAAAAGAAAAGAAAAATCACAGGGAAATTAGAGAGTACTTTGAGTTAAAAATCAAAGTGCAAGATATCAAAATTTATAGGATGCAGGGCTCATGCAGTGCCTATAGGAAAATTTAAACTAAACCAAAACCAAATGTAAGTAGGAAATTATAAAAGCTACAATAGAAATATATGAAATAGGAAATTAAAAAACAACAGAAAATTAGCAAAATCAAAAGTTGATTCTTTAAAAAGATCAACAAAATTTGTAAACCTTTATCTAGACTGACCAAGAAAAAAAGAGGGAAGACCAAAATTACTAAGACCAGAAATAAAGTGGAGACATTATGATATTGTCATTATGGCCTTTCGTGGTGGTAAAATTTAGTTTCTTTCTCTTTCTCCTTTTTGTTTTTGTTCTATCAGTGGGTTTGTTCTTTCTTGTGTATTCATGGTAGTGATTATCATTTTTGGATTTCAGATGCAGGACTTCCTTGCAGATTTCTTGCAGTGCTTGGTGAACTCCCACAGTTTTTGTTTGTCTGTAAAATACACTATTTCTCCCTCACTTCTGAAGGATAGCCTTGCTGGGTATAGTATTCTTGCCTAGCAGTCTGTTTCTGTTAGTATTTTGAATATATCATTCCATTTTCTTCTGGCCTATAGAGTTTCTGTTGAGAAGTCTGCTGTTAGTCTGATGGGGCCTCCCTTATAGGTGACTTGACAGTTTTCTCCTGCTTCTTTTAAGATGCTCTCTTTGTCTTTGAGCTTTGCCAGTTTGACTATAATGTGTCTTGGAGAGGATCTTTTTGGATCGAATCTGTTTGGGAATCTTTGAGCCTCCTGGATCTGAAAGTCTCTATGTCTCTCCCTATACCTTGAAGTTTTATTATTATGTCGTTGAATAGATTTTCTGTGCCTTTTCCTTTTTCCTCTCCTTCTGAAACACACATGATTCAAATGTTTATGCACTTAAGGTTGTCTGCTACCTCTCTCAGATTTTCTTCATTTTTTAAAATTCTCTTTTCCTTTTTTTTTTCAGGTTATTTGAAAAAGCCTATCTTCAAGATCAGAAATTCTTTCTTCTGCTTGTTCTAGCCTGTTGCTTAAGCTCTTGGTTGTATTTTTTATTTCACTGAGTGAATTTTTCAGTTCCATGAGTTCTGCTACATTCTTTTTAAGGTATTAATCTCTTTATAAATTTCCTCCTTCATATCCTGGACTTTTTTTCTCATTTCCTTATGTTGTCTAACTGAGTCTTCTCGTATGTCATTGAGTTTCCTTAAGATTGTTGCTCAGAATTCCTTTTCAGTTATCCAAGGGTTTCTTGCTCTATAGGGTCTGGTATTTGAGAAGTACTGTATTCTTTTGGTGGTGTCCTATTTTCTTGGGGTTTTCTATTTCTGGTGCCTCTACATTGCTGTCTGGTCATCTGTTAGAGCAGTTGCTTCTTCTGTTACTCTGGAGTGGGCTTTGACGAGACAGACGTCCTCTTCTTTTTCCAGTCTCTGCTGATGACTCTCCTTGTGTCAATGCAGTCAAGAGTCTGGTGGGCCATCTCAGTGGTATCTGTGGCTACTGCTGTAGCAATGGCTGTGGTCAGCCACCCATGCAAAAGTGGTGTTTTTGGTGTTCTCTCTTGCCTGCTTCCATGCAAGGGGTACTACCCTCAGTTCCTGTCTAGGACCTGGGGTGTTCTCTCTTGCCTGCTTCCAAGTGGAAGGCACTGCCCTTGGATCCTGCCTAGGACCCCAGGCATAGGAGGCAGCCCTCAGCTCCTGTCAAGGACCCTAGGTGAGAAATTAGATTCTTTTTTTATTGTATAGATTTGCTAAGAGTTTTTTCTAGAGTTTTTTTTTTTTTTTTTTTTTTTTTTTTTTTTTTAGGTCATGAATGGGTCTTGATTTTATGTAATTTTTTTCTGCATATGTTGAAAAATCATATTTCTTTTTTCTCCTTTAATCTGTTAGTATGGGAAGTGATATTTATAAATATACAGATATTAAACTATCCTTACATTCCTGAAATAACTCTACCATTTTCTTTGTAGGAACTTTTGGACTAATTATGTGATTTTCTTTAAGTTATAGTACTATCTAGTCTTTCTATCTCTTCTAGTATAAATTTAGTAAGTTATATTTTTCTAGAAATTTGTCTGTTTCATGTAAATTTTCAAATTTATGGCATAAGTTGTTCATTGTATTATCTTATTTGGGGAAGGACGTATTTAGTTCTTTTTATCCCCAAGTTTTATTTTGAAAAATTTTTAATTTACAAAAAATATAATAGTTCAATGAACACCTATAAACTGTTTATTCTTCTCTCTCTTTCTCTCTCTAACTTGCTACATCATTTTAGGTTAAGCTGCAGATGTAATAATATTTTATTCCTAAATACCTCACTGCATATCTCCAGAGAAATAGGATGTTGTTCTATATCACCACGATATCATTAACACACTTAACAAATTTAAGATTGATACAATACTGTTATCTAATAGTCATATTTTCCCTATTATCTTAGTAGTGTTCTTTATAGTTCCTTTTCCTGTATTTTTCTCTTCCTTTCTATCTCTTTCTTGTCTTCCTCTTTCTTTTCCTCCTTCTCTTTCTCTCTTTCTCTCTCTCTCTTTTATATCTAGGGTCAAATCAAGGGTTACAAATTATGCTTTCTTTAGTCTCCTTTAATCGAGAACAATTCCTCAGCTTTTTTGTCTTTCATGACCTTGACACATTTTGTGTGTGAGGTTTCAAGGCCAGTTGTCTGATAGAATATCTGTCAATTTGGATTTGTCTATTATATTGAGATTAGATTCAGGTTGAAGAATATTATATATGTGATAGCATGACCTTCTCAGCATTATGTTAAAAGGCACTCATTGTCAGTTAATGCTATATTGGTAACTTAAGTTTGATCCTGTTGTTAAGATTTCTCCTGTGGGAAAGTACTGTTTTCCATTGATAATTAGTAAGTGATATGTGAGATGACTTTTTGAGACCTTGTGCATCTCCTTTTCCCCAATAACTATTCACTCAATTATCTTATCATCCCCTAATAATTCTTCCCTGAAGGTTTATCCTATCCTCTCTGTGTTTCTTCTGCAAAAATAAACAGATTATATATTCTTATATTCCTTTCTATTCTGCTAACATTAACACACTGTATATAATATTTTGCATCTTGCTGTTTTTTTTTTTGTTTGTTTGTTTGTTTGTTTTTTCTTTTTGTCTTTTTTTGTGACCGGCAACGGATCGCAACCCTCAGTGTCGCGCCCGGACCGGACCGGGACCGGCAACGGTATCGCAACCCTCAGTGTTGCTCCCGCCCTTCGCTCAGCCAGTGAGCGGCTGGTCTGTATGTGGGATCCGAGCCCTCAGCGGGAGCGCCGCCACACTCCCAAGCGGCGCAATGTAGCAGTGTGCCACTGGGCCGGCCCAGAAAGTATCTTTATATATTAATGAGATTAATACTTTATTTGGATATATGGCAAATATTTTCTTCCAGATTGTCATTTATCTTTTGACTTATAGTATTTTTTGCTATGCAAAGTTTTAAACATAATTGAATTTAATATTCTTCTCTTTTATTGCATTTGTATTTTAAGCTATGGTTAAAAAGTCTTTACCCACACCCAGCTTATAAGGAAATTTACCTATGCTTTCATTTTGTATAGTTTTTTTTTTACATTTACATTTTTGATCTGTTTAGAGTATATTCTTGTATATGCTTTGAAATACAGATCCAATTTTAGCTTTGACTATCTACTTACATTTATTGGCAAATGACTATTCACTTGTCCCAACACAATTTATTAAAAAGTCCATGATTTTTCTTCAGTGATTTCAAGTGCCATCTTTATCATGTACTAGATGTCCATTTGTACTTGAGTCTCATTCTGTTTTCTACTGTGTCCCACTGCTCTATTTATGATGCCAGTATTGCATGTTTTAATTATGAGATTAATAGTATGATTTAATATCTGGTGGGACTAGTCACCCTCTTTATTTTTCCTTTTCAGGGCTTTCCTGAAAGGAAAAACATTCAAGAGCTTTTCTTGAATGTTTATTTTTTTCATATGAACTTTAAAATCAATTTGCCTAAGCACCAGGGTGGGCAGGGGGGTGGGGTGGAGGCACAAACCTTGTTAGTAATTTTATTGGAATCACATTCAGTTTGATTAACTTGAGGATAATTAACATTTTTATGATGTTCTATCCAAGAAAAAGTCATGCTAGTTATTATTGACGACAATGAAGCCTACGTATTTTTGTATGCTAATTTTATATCTTGCTACCTTTCTAAATTATTTATTGTTTGAGTTGGTTTTCTCATTGATTTTCTTGGGTTTTCTAGGTATATTGTCATATCACCTGAAAATTGAAGTAACTTTATTTCTTTTCTCAAATTCTTATGCCTCTAATTATTTTCTCTAGGCTCATTTCAATGGCTAGTTACTCCAACAAAATAATAAAAATTAGTAGAGGCAATGGGCATCCTAAAGGAGAATGGACTGTAGTGCTCCCCCAGCAAATAAGATACTTACTTTAAGACTGACATATATATTTTATATTGTATGAAAAGAATATCGATTAGTTCTGATTTTTATTCAGTGTTTTTATTAGGGATAAGTTTTTAATATTTCAGAGATTCTTCTAGCACCTCTGAAGATAATCATATTATTTTTCTCCTTGGAAATATTAATATGGTCAATTATACTAATGAATTTCTAATATTGAATCATACATTTATTCCTGGAATAAATCCTAATTGATCATAGCTTATTATTTACTTAACATGGTATTGGATTGTTTTTGCTATTATTTTACTTATAATTTTTGCATCAGTATTCATGGATATGTGTGTGTGTATGTATGCACTATCTTTATTGGGTTTAGGTATTAATGTTATACTTGCTTCAGGAAAAGAAGTTGACTGTTTTCTTTACCTTTTAAATTTTCTAAACCAATGTTTATAGTTTTGGGATTATCTGGTCTCAAAAAGTGTTTTTGCTTTTTGTTCTTAATGTAGTTTTTAAAAAAATTTTCTCCATAAAACAAACAAACCAAACCAAGCAAAAACTTTTCCATTTCAGCTACAGTTATTGGGTGAGAAATAGAAAACTTGGAAGTAGCTATAACATTTTAAATACAAGAAGGAAGTAAAAATGGAAATTAGGGGCTCAGGAAAGATTAAATAAAGTGTTTAAATCAAAAAATATAAGAGAGAATATAATTACCCAAACTATGAGAGCCATTGAATTTAAAAACTTCTTCCCATTCTGTAGAAGCCTACTGGCAACTGTGAGGCTTCAGACTTACTGTAAGTGTTTTCCCACAGAGTGTGGGACTTTTACTTTCTGGGGGTCATTTAATCTGTGTTTTATCATCCCTGAGCCCTCTTTCCCTTTCTTTTCTCTTCCATTTCATTGCTGCTTAACTCTCTGCGTTGGTGTAGGCTTTGAGCTGAATTTAGATGTTTATTTCCCTACTTACATGTAACTTCAAGTTTGTAATATCCTCCATTTCTTGGTTAGCTTGTATGTATGGCTTATGGGTGGTTTTATTTGGTTTTCTTATTGGAGATTTTTTTTTCTTTTTCATTTAGGTGATGTTATAAGAATCTGGACTCCTACCATTACCTTTTTTAAAAGACAGGCTTATTAAAGTATAATATACATACAATAAAATTAATGCTTTTTGGTATACAGTTCCATGAGTTGGCAAACACTTTGTCATGTAACCACTATCACAATCAAGATATGGAATACTTTGATCACCCCAAAATACTCCCACTAGCCCATTTGTCATCAATGCCTGCAATCCACCCCAGCCCCTGATCTGTTTTCTTTTCTTAGTTTTGCCTTTCTACTATGTCATATAAAAGGAATAATATCCTACATGGCTTCTTAGGTTTGGCTTTTTATTATTTAGCATAATGCATTTGAAATTTATCCATGTTGCTCCACATGTCAGAGATAGTGGCAGAGAATTTTACAAAAAATAATGAAATACTTCAAATCACAGTTACAAGAAACTCAGAGAGCCCCAAGCAGCATTAAAAAGAAAGAAAGAAAGCAAGAAAGAAAAGCAAACATCTATACACATCATATACAAACCTCTGAAAAACAAATATAAAGAGAAAATCATGAAAGAAGGCAGACAAAAAAAAGACAAAAAGGCACATTACATGTAAATGAATGAAGTTAAGAATTGTAATAGACTTCTCATCAGAAATCATGCAAACCCAAAGACAAGGAAAATGACAGATTGAAAGTAAAAGCTGTTAACAGAATTCTCAGTGAAAATATGAATAGTAAGCTAATAGATGTTTCATTTCCCCAGTCTGCAGATGGCCTTTCTTCCCTCTCTTTGTCTGGAAATAGTTTCTACGTTTTGTCCTTCACAGACCTCATGGTCATTCGTTAATAGTAGTATATTTTTTACACTAAACCACGTTGTTCTTTTAATTACCATGAAATTATTAAATGTCTGTTATTTATTTAGTCTACCTTATTGTCTTTATGGGAGTTTTATCCTCAAATTTTTATACAGTCCTTATAGAATTATAGACAGTTAAAATTTCCAAGTCTTTAGTTTTAACTTGAAATTCTAGTTATAGAAACTATAAACCTGCCACTCTCTGTGTAATAATTTAAAAATATATGATAGAACAGTTTATTGTTGAATTAATAGGATAACTTTTTCTTTTAAAACAGACTTAAAAAAGAATTAGAACTTTATAAGGAAGATGACATGGAAAGTGTTTATGAAGCTCTCCAAACAGAAATAGAATTTTTGGAGTTGGTAAGCCATCATTGACTAATGTATTCTGTTCAGCATCATTTGACTTACTGGTAAGAATGGTTTTACTGGCATACATGTCATCGAACTAGCGCTTTGCCTCTCTGCAAAAAACAAAAAAGCAACAATGAACAAAACTAAGGTCAGGAGATAAATCTGTGAAGTGTTTTTGAGTTCCTGGAGAGTTTATATTCAAAAAGAATATGTACAATTTCAAAGTAATTTAAAGAAATTCATATCTAATCTTACATTTCCTTGACTGAAACTATCATTAGAGGTGTACTAAAGGAGGTTAACTACCATAATGCTTAAAAGCTTTTTGTTTTTCATAGGCATAAATTATACTTTTATTGTATGATCCTAAAACTTTCTTATTAACAGATTTTTATGATCTCAAAAACCTTGGATTCAATTATAGGAAACTTATTTTCAGATTGTGTGGGAACATTTAAAATTGTTTCACCCTCTTACTTTGGTTGTTTATAAAATGAACACTGTTTGCCATGCTCTATTTTAATAGAAGACATACATAGCATTAAAGTATATTAAAATATAGTTTTAATTTGATACATCAGATTTATTTTGTTTCATGTTTATTTTCTGTAAACATTTTCTTGTTCAAAAATGTTCCAATCGATTGTTTGGATTTATATTTTTTATAAAAACTTAAAAAATATAATTTAGAAATGCCCAGAGTTACTGTTATGCTAAGTTTAGGTCAATTTTATGTAATTTATTGATTAAGAATTTACTTTTTCTTATGAATAATCTTTACATGTTTCTTTTCAGACATTGGCACAGAAAGATCTTGAGGAAAAAAAATAACTTGTAGAGAATTGATCAGCCATCTGAGATTTGACCAAAGCATCTTAGAATCAAATCTTTGTGATAGATTAATGAATGGTACCTATTCAAACAGATTCCTGTGGAAAATATGAGGTCCAGAATATTCGAAATTGTTGATATCTAGAATAGGTTTATTAGCACTTAAAAATAATTTTTTTTACTCACTGGAATTTTAAGAGGTCTTAAATGGTTTGATTTCGTTTCTAAAGGAAGAGAAAGGAGAAGTAGATATTGTATTCCCAGGCTTCTTATATCCCCCTGACCCTCAAGCTGCTCTATCCTTCTCTGTCTTTCCGATCTTTTCATTCTTCGTTGTAGCTTACCTCAGGTACAATCATACGTACAAAAGAAGAAACACTCAGATTACTGACCCAATTTTGTTGGCACCATTTCAACAAAGGTGCTTACTTTCATTTTAATCCTTCTCTAATCATAAGATGTCTGTCGACAGAGGTCCTCTGAGGCCCTTCATCTGCAAAAGCCAGTTTTCTCCACTTTTCTCTGTGTGTTTGTGAAGTCTGGGGCACCTGCAGCCATTTTCCAGCAGTTCGTGCCTGCCAGTTTTCTTCCTAATGTCATCGGTGGTGGTTAGAATGAAATAAGTTATCCACTTGCAGAGGTACATAATCTCTTTATAGCCATCAGGATTCATTTTTGCTGGTGGCCTGAAACATTGTAAATGACAACAGTATACTTATGGTTGTATCAATCATGCTATTGCCACCAAACTTCCAACATCACTTATCTTTCTGCAGTTACCACTCCTTACTAGGCAGAAAGGTATATTTTCACTTGGGTCTAAAAGTGTATTGAAAAAATAAAAACAAACTAAAAACCAAAAAACAATAAATAAATGAATAAATAAATAAATAATTGTGTGTTGAATCTGTTCAACAATGCCCTAGATTGGGGTAGGTGGGGAGAGTAATAAAACTTACTTGGGAATATATTTCAAAGTACTGAGTGCTGGGGAAGGGGAAGGAGGAGAATGAGAAATTGATGAGAAACTGGTCAATGGGCACAAAGAATGATTGCGTGTTATAATGATGAATAGGCTCACTATCCTGATTTGAACATCGCATATTGTACACAACTATTGATAGTCAACTTTGCACCCCACAAATATGTGTAATCAATTATGCTACAATAAAAAAAATTTTTTAAGTACTGTCTGCTAATGTTAGAACCATGTTTTCTTTTGTGGTTGTAGTCAAATTGATTTTTGTAGTCAAATGTCAATTATGAAATGTTTAAAAATGCTTTATATCATGATGTTAAGGTAGAGTACTTAGGTCTACCTAAGTCTCAAAACAGACTCAGCAAGTCTTATTTCAGAGCAAGTCTTATTGTGACATAGCTTTCTTGCATATTTTGTTTTATACCCTTATTTTTTAGAAAATTAGCAAATTTAAAATATTCTCCTTTGGGATGTGTAGCCTTTGCCATCTGTTCAAATAATTTGCATTTTCAGAAGTGATTTCTGTTTTTATTTTTAAATATTTAAATTAATAATAAATTATTTTTGCCTAAGAAAAAAAAATTAATGGTGCCAGGGAATTGCAACCTATTATGCAAATGTAGAGTGGGAAATGGTTACTGGGATTAGTTATGCCTTCAGTTCTCTCTTATTTTAGTCCATTTATCTACCCACATTCTAAGTCTTGTGAATATCTATTATTATATGTATATCATAATATTAATATGCACATAAAGCCTTTTTTGCTTACCAATAATTTTTGTTCCTTATTGGTTTTGTAGCTAAAATATTAATGTGATCTAGAGATCTGCCATCTATTTGTATAACTAACACACAATGGCATATATGCAGAACAAACTACTACTCATACAACTTTTCTATCACATGTGTGTCATCTAGACTAAATATTCAGTAACAGAATCAGGGTTCATATGAATTGAATGAGAAAAAACTTGAGGGTTCAGTATGTTCATTATTTCAAAATGTTTAAAACACGTATTTTAAGATTTAAACTAAGTTTCACATAATCATATGGATGATTATTTTAGTACTGCAAGATAGAGTAATAGAAAGCGCTACCTATGTGATACCAATCAAAATATCTGGGACTTTTGGAACCAGTGTAATCAAACGAACAAGTTCTCTGAAGCAAAGGAAATACATCAATCAATAGAAATCACAGTGTACAAAGCTAAACTGCACCATTGATGTAAAATACTAGCAGTAGATTAGGTCTGTTTTCAGTTTTTTAAAGAGTTAGTAAGTCAAAAAACTCAAGTATAATTAACTGAAATTATCTAGGTAAAAATATGTCTCACTGAATTTTCTTTGGAAGTAAGACTTTGGCTATACTAAAAAGCAATTTTTAAATGAATGCCCATTCATTAATTCATTAAATTTGCTATATACTTGGTTATAACCAAAGTGCAAACTAACCCGAAGCAACACTGATGCTCTGAGGTTCGTGACATGCCACCATAGTTATTTAATGTAACACAATTTCTTTCAGATGCAACTTTCTAATTCTCAGTTCTCCATTGGGGATACTATTAGAATGCATAGAGTTTGCTGCATATTTTTTTCCTGCTGATTAATGGAGCTATTTGGCTAGGGAAAAAAGAGCAACTGGACTAGAAGTTCCTTTCTTACTCCCTGGCCAAATTATTTAAATGGGAGGAAAAAACAAAGAAAAAGAAAAGTCACAAGGTATGTACAATCAGGAATGTTTCTATACTATTATTGTTTTGTCGATGGTAGTGTTTTCTTCTGCAAAAGAAACAAAAAAGAGTATTTACTGCCTGCCTTTTTTTCTTTGGAACTTGAAAAACCGTTATGAAATTCTGAAAAGTCTAAGACACGGTTGAGGTCATGATATTATAACAAATTGGAACCTAGAAATGTCTTAAAACAGAGTCGATTGGGATTGATAATTTAGAGTGGAAATTATACTGTGAAAAATCTGTTGAGTCCCTTACCAGAAGTACAAGCAGTAATTCGGCTGGCTGGCTGCAAATGGACAGACAGTGTACACTGGACAGACCCTGTTCTAAGCTTTTGCTGAGGACAGAGTCCCTTTCTATTTCATACCATTCAATCATACATAACTATATCACACTATTATGAATAAATCGTTTATTTTCAGTCCAGAAAAAAGTAGCAGTTCAGTGACATGATTAGAAATAAATATTAGATTATTTTAATCCTCTGTGCACCAGGGTAAGGTCTTGTCATTCAAATATTTATTTATAGTATACAATTTGAAATTTGAAATTGTTCAATGTACTAAAAAGTATTTTAACATTTGAAGCTGATCTATTTAAAGGTGAACGTTTATATTTCTTTTTTGACCTCTCTTCTATCCTTTGCTATGTTGAAAAACTTAAGTAAAGCAAATATATTTGCCTCTCAAAATCTAGTTCAGAACATTTTCTGTCAAGGGAATTTTTTCAGGATGTGAACTAAAAACGAAAAATATTTTTTGTCGTTAGCCTGAAGCAGGGATTAAGTCTTAGAGTTTTGTGGCCCTTTTATCATAAGACAACAGATTCTTTTTTAAATCTAAGAATGGGTAGGATGAAGTTATCTTTGAAAATGTTTGAGGGGGGAAATGTATAGTCCATTGCATTTGTGCTTCCTAAACATTACATTTTCAAGTTAAGTAAGTTTTTTTCTTGGCCTGCTAATGGTCAAATAATTATTCCAGCAAATAAGCTTTATTTTTTTTTATTTATTTTGCTGATATTACAAAAGAATAATATTGAGACAGCATTGACTAATACATGAAGGAAATAATGTAATAACTTTCTCCTGCTCTATAAGGGAGAATCAGGATTTTGTTCGTTTGCCGTTCATTGTAAGGGGCATCACATTTATTAAACATGAGGAAAATTTTACAGTGTAGTGTTTGTTGTAAGAGCATATTTACTTTAATTGGAGGAAAGAAAGCATGACAAAGGAAGCCATGACTGATTGTATCGTGCTGTCCTAGCTGCTGCTATGAAAACTATCGAGAGCAAAGCTATCAGAATTGAATTTCAACACATAGCAAATTTATCTTTAAAAGGCCTTTATGAAATCCACAGCACCAGAATTCCGATGTCTGGAAAAATAAAGAGTAAGTAAAAGTGTGAAATTACTTATCTTCAGTGACTTATATAAGTAGCTGTTCTAAACAAGGGCCATAGAGTCAGAGAAAATGATTTTATTTTTTTTTACAATGAGAACTATACTACTTTCATAATTCTAAGTTAATTATTTTCATACTTATAATAAATTGCCATTCTAATTAGTTGGTAAATAAAATCTTGTTGAAATAAAATCTTCTTAATCTACATTTAATAGATGCAAATACAATTACTTATGAATATTTCTGGATATAGCTTTGTGATTACTGACAGTATTTGCAAATTCCAGCCACTGTTCACTTGAGTTGTTGTTGAAACAGTTTTTGTGAACTTTAGACAAATGAGCTCCTGATTGGGAATGGGTGACATGGGGGTAGTCATAGGGTCAGTGTACTGTCAGCGCTAAAATCTGTTACCAATTAAAATTTGTAAAATACCAAGGTTATATTTATTAAGATGTTTGTATCGAATAAAATCAAAGCTCCTTATTGAGATTCTAGTTGGAAACCAAGCGTATATCCCAGTGTTTGCTGGAGGAACTGAGATTTTGATTGATGATTTGATTTGTGTGCGGTCACAGAGAGCACGGGTCTACTTATGTACAGTTTAGTTGCTCGGGCTTGCACTTCAAATGTACCTTAAAAATATACTGCTTTTGAAAATTTACTTATAATAAAATCTTACACAACAGGTAAATATTGGAAGGTAAGAGAAATTTGAGAATTATTTAAATCACCCTTTAGTGCCAGAAAACATTGATTAACCAAAATCAGCAAATATGAATCTTTAATTAACTAAGAATGTCTTTTTTAACTTCTTGAGAAGAAAGGGGCAAATCAGCACGAAACAGACTTAAATCAAATATTATTGAAAATTCACTTTCTGGGTATC
The DNA here is from genome assembly GCF_000696425.1 of Galeopterus variegatus. NCBI lineage: Eukaryota > Metazoa > Chordata > Mammalia > Dermoptera > Cynocephalidae > Galeopterus > Galeopterus variegatus. Next base: position 247,107 of record NW_007728996.1, on the reverse strand, counting down.
TCTTGATAGTAATACTTATTCATCTCACTTTATTGTACTTTTACAGATGTGGGTTTTTTTCTGTGCTACCCTGTGATATTTAAGGTGATAACCTGAGGGATGGCACCTTCTTAAAATATCATATAATAGAAGTTATGTTCATTCTTTAGTACTTGCTAAGGCAGAAATGTCAACTAACAGAAAACTTCCAGGAAGGTCAACATATAAAAGAATCTCTGATTAACCTGAGATTAGCACTTTTGCTCATTTCTTTCTTTTGTCCGTCCTTGTATCCATTCTTTCATTCATCCACCCATCCTGGCTTCTGTCTACCTCTCAGAACTCCTGTCATATCCTTCTCCTCCTGGTACACTCCTCTCTAGCCACATGGGCTTTCTTTCTTCTCCCCAAATAGGCCTGACTTGTTCTGGCCTGATGATCATTTCACAAGCTGTGGTACATCTGCCCAGAGTGTTCCTCCTCCCCTGATCTCTGCATAGCTGTGTTCTTCTGTCATTCATGTGTCAGCTAAAATGTCACCTCCTCAGACGAGCCTTCCTTTCCTTTAAACAACCAACCTAAAGTAGACACACGGTCACATTATCACATGCCCTAGTTAAATTCTCTTCATACTTAAAGTTTCTATCTTTCTGGTTTGTTTTTCTTTTCTATTTATCACCATTAAACCATAAGTTCCGTGAGCATAGGGGTGTTGTTTGTCATGCACTCCACTTTTCCCTTTAGAGCCTGGGACAGTGCCTGGCATATGGGAAGTAGTCTGTAAATGTGTGTTGAAGTATAGCTTGAATTAACTTGTTCATTTAACCCATATTCATTAATTAAGAATTTAAGTATAAATTATTGATTTTTTAGTTAAATAAACTGGATTTGTTACTTATTGATTATCTTAAATTACACTATCCTTTCACTTCTTACTCTTTCTGAGCCTCTGTTTGCTTCGCTAAAAAATGAAAGCAATAATGTTTGCTAATTTCAGAACATATCTATATAGAACAACCAATAAAAGCATTGGAAATAAATTAGAAGAAAATAATGATCCAACATCCCATCATGGAAAAAGTTCGTGGGTCTCTCAATGGTCACTTACGGTTTCCTATTATTAAGTTGCTGATTGACAGATAATGGTTATGAATGCTTACTTTCCACCAGCTGCTAGAATCGAAAGTGAAAATTATTAAGTTGCTTGCAGGCTATGAATGTACATTAGAGTACCTTAAAAGCATTATTGCTCTGTGGTTACAGATAATTTTGAAATGTGTTTGCCCCTATCATTTATTCAGTCTTTCTGGTCTGAAAGACAAAATGTAAGCAATCCTTTTTCAAGTTCAGCACCAATTTAGAAAAATGTCTGAGTGCCATCTGCTGGATTTCTCTGATACCACATTGAACAAGATGATTTAACAAAATTGAAGGGTTTGGTTGTTGTTGTTTTGTCTCAAGTTTGGGAATGACAAATTCTTATAAAATACAGAGTGATCCATTCTTCCTCCCTTCCTTCCTAATTTATGTAAACATAAAATTTAAATCTCTGTATATAGTTTTTAATTGTTCAAATATATATACATATATAATTTTCAAATAAGTTTTGATACTAATTTTCAAATTAGTACAGTATCACATGTACCCCCGAGAAAATATAGTATCACATTAACATTACAGCACTGTAACTAAAACTTCATCTTTAGGTTCAAGGGACCTAAATTACATTACAGTACTGTTTCTACTTTTGCTAATCTTAAAGACTAATTGGTTTAATCAATACATTTCTTTTATTTTGAATTTAAGAATATAAATATCAGACTTGCAGTATGTTTTTCAATGTTTTTCTATAGTTTTCACAGTTTTATGTTGGTCCATCAAATAAAGTGAAGTCACTTGACGTAGGATCTTTGATAATTGACCTGCAAATCAACTTTATCACCAGATATTTGTTTCCTTTAAAACTTTTATTTTAAAAATCCCATCCTAATATAATTTAATATCTATAGAATTCATATTGTTTCATGAATTAAGTGGCTAAATTATTTTCTAGTGCAATTCTGTTGATGAAGGTAAATTGAGCTGACTCTCTGTTTACTCTAAGAATATCCTAGTAGTTGAGGGCCAGCCCCATGGCTCACTTGGGAGAGTGCAGCGCTGGGAGTGCCGAGGCCGCAGGTTTGGATCCTATATAGGGATGGCCGGTGCACTCACTGGCTGAGCGCGGTGCAGACCACAACATGCCGAGGGTTGCGATTCCCTTACCGGTCAAAAAAAAAAAGAATATCCTAGTAGTTGATATTTGACAGTGCTTCATGTGCCTAATACACGAGCAAATTCTGTTATTTCTACTTTCAAAACATATTCAGAAGCTGAAACTTCTTATCATGGTATTGAAATAGAGCTCCCTATGCCCTCATAACATATGCTATCTGCTTCTGCAGAATTGCTTGCTTAACCAAAGTAACTCCATTTTGCCCCGTCTGACCTGCAGACTACACCCCCCTTCTGCATGAGAAACCGTTGACCTTTCCATAGAAACAAAAAACAATTGCATAGAAACAGGAGCCATACACAGTGAATTATTACATGGGAACAGGAACCATACACATGAAAACTTGTATGCTTGAGTGCTTGAGTGGCTCATTCCTGGCCTCTGTGACCTAGCTCCCTAGCTTGCTTTGTGCACCTGGACAAACCTGTGTGCCAACTGGATGTAGTTTTTGCCTTTAAAAACCCTGCAAGACCAAAGCCCGATGCCGCTCTTCCTTGGTTGCACCTTGGGAGATGGACGCTGGCCAGGTGAAGTGAATAAACTTCCCTTTTCTGCACGAGTGGCGTGTAAGTGCATTTCTTGTGGGAGGGTGCCCCACAACATTTTGGAGGCCCCAGCAAGATACTTTCTCTCATGAGTATATCCCTGCCTGCACTTATCTCCTAGGAGAAGATAGAGAAGCTGTTCCTCTTCTTCTGCCTGGAGGCAGACAGGGCACTGTACTCTCTCCCCAGGTAGGTGAGATCTCAGTAAGGAATGGTGCACCAATTGGTTGACTTAGTGGGAGGCTGGATGCAGCATTAACTCCCCTAGTCCTTGGGCTCCCAAGACATCACTGGGCCCAGTGGTGATTTGGATTTGGGACTTGCAAGTCAATAGAAATTGTGTTTTCGTGTTTCTTGTTTGTCTTTGTCATTGTGATTGTTGTGTCTGTGGATATCTTAGAGTAATTTTGGACATGGCCACTTGTCTGTCTTTTGTGTGTTGCCAGTTGAGTGTTTTTGTGTCTCATTAACTGTGGTCTTATATAACAAATAGGACAAAATTCCTCCAAACAGGTCTGTGGGACAACCCTGTTACATACAGGTTTGGATTGATATAACCTCTGACAAGCCATCATGACTAAAAAGATGCCTCAAAAAATGTCCCAAGGTGAATGGAAATAGAACACCATCTGTGCTTCTAACTAAGCCTTCTCTTCCAGCTTTTTCGAAGAAGAGCGCCTCCCCCGCAGCACCTCCCATACTCTCTGATGCCTCTGAAGACCCAAGGTGGCTTTAAAAATTAAAAATTAGCTAAGAGTATTTCCTTTAATAATTTCTTCTCCCTTCACTGGAGAAAATTTAAAAATTTGGGGAAAGTTGATGATAAGTTAAACAGCAGTAGTTCATAACAGCAATGATTTAATCTCTGAATATACTGTAACCAAAGAAAAGAATTTGAAAAACTGTTGTAGGGCTGCTAGATTAGTCCCAGAAAGTCAACCTCATTTTCAATTTATTGGCTTTTGTTACTTTATGTCATGCTGACCTTATTGTTAAACACAGGTTTGTTTGCAACATGGGGAAAACGTTAAAGTTGGTTGAAAGTATTAACTGACAAAACACCTCAGAAAAGTGTGAATTAGGTAACTAAGAAAGCATATTCTGTTCATTACTTTAAAAAATATACAGCCTGGGCCGGCCCGGTGGTGCACTGTAGCAGTGCGCCGCTTGGGAGCGCGGTGGCGCTCCCGCTGAGGGTTCGGATCCCACATACAGACCGGCCGCTCACTGGCTGAGCGAGGAGCGGGCGCAACACCGAGCGTTGCAATCCGTTGCCGGTCACGAAAAAAGACAAAAAGGAAAAAAATATATATATACAGCCTTATTAACTCCATAGTGTAACAGTTGTCAGAGTCAACATTTAGGTAGATATAAATAAAATTTTTAAATGGTAGTGTAAATAGTTTTCAGGGCATACACATAGCTTTTTCCTAAAGAATTGTTCTGGCAACTTTGTTAAAAACCAATTGACCAGAACTATGGATGTATTTCTGGACTTTCTTTGCCTGTTTCCCATATTCAGAGTGTCGCTGCTTCTCCCTGCCATTTCTCCAAACTCCCCTCTTGCTCCCCCACCTGATCCTGGAAATCCTTCTTTCTCAGAGAAACCTCAGGGCCTTATCTCCCTCCTGGAGACTGTTTTCTTTACCCACCAGCCTACATGGAATGATTGTCAGCAGCTCCTGCAGACTCTCTTCATGTCACAAAAACACAAGTGGATCTGGAGGGAGGCCCTGAAAACTGTTAATGGTCATGATGGTTGACCCTCTGATGACCCCGTTCACCTCAAATGCGTGTTCTCCTCTAACAGACCGTGGCCGGACCCAACCATGAACCAAGATATGAGTGTTCTCGACCTGTATCACCAGACTCTCCTTAGGGGACTCCACACAGCAGCCCAGAAGCCCACTAACCTATCGAAAGTAAGTGAAACTATTCAGGGACCAAATGAAATCCCCACTGCTTTTCTGGAACGCCTTATGGAGGCTTACAGGACCTATACTCCTGTGGACCTTGGGACCCCAGAAAACTGGCAGGCAAAAAATATTGGCTTTGTTACCCAGTCAGCCCCAGACATTAGGAGAAAGCTTCAAAGACAGGAAGGATTTAAAGGAAAATTGTTATCTGAGCTAGTTGAAATTGCCCAGAAGGTCTTTAATGACAGATAGTCCAGAAGAGAAACAAACCAAAAAGCTAGATCTTAAGGATGCCTTCTTCAGCTTCCCGCTGGCCAATGTAAGCCAGGCTCTCTTTGCCTTTGAACAGACTGACCCTGTGGGAGGATACTCGGGACAATTAACTTGAACTCACCTCCCCCCAAAATTTAAAAATTCCCCAACCTTATTTGATGAAGCCCTTCAGCCTGTTTGTTGCTGAGATGTAAGGCATTGCCAAGGGGGTGCTCACCCAAGTCCCGGGACCATGGAAGAGGCCTATTACCTACCTCTCCAAGAGGTTGAACAGTGTAGCTGCAGGATGGCCAACCTGTCTCTGAGCCATAACGGCAACTCTTTTACTAGTAAAAGAGGCTAACAAGACATATGCTTAGTGGCCCCCCACTCAGTACAGACTCTCTTACAAAGTGCACGTGAACGTTGGCTCACCAACTCCAGATTCGCCCAGTATCAGGCTTTACTTCTAGATCAGCCCCTAAAAACCATAGCTCTAAATCTGGCTACCCTCCTCCCAGATGACAACCCAGCCAAGCCTGTCTATGAGTGCCTCGAAACAATCAAGAATCTCCAAGGTCTGGCTGGACCTGACTGATGTGCCCTGGACAGAGCCTAATGAAATGCTGTTCACTGATGGAAACAGTTTCATCTCCAATTGAATCAGGTATGCCATCACAGCCATGGTAACTTTAGATCGGGTCATTTGGGTTCAAGCCTTAAGCCAAAGAACATCTGCTCAAGAGGCTGAACTCATAGCCCTAACATAGGCTTTAAAGCATGGAAAAGATTAAACTGTTAACATATATACTGACAACAGATATGCTTTTGCCACTGCCCACGTTCACAGGGCCTTATACAAACAGAGAGGGCTATTAACATCAGAAAATAAATAAATAAATAAATAATAAAAATACTAGCTTTCCTTAAGGCCATATGGTATCCAAAAAGAGTGGCCATCATACATTGTCTGGGGCACCAGAAAGATAACTCGTTTGAGACCCAAGGCAATGCTGCTACAGGTTTGACTGCCAAAGAGGTCACATTAAAACCAGTGAGGCCATCTGACTCTTTAATAGTTGTTCCAGAACCTCAATTGCTGCCGACTCCCCATTATACTAAAGAAGAAGTAAGACATGCTAAGATCTTAAAAGCCTCCAACAATGCCACAAATTAGAAAATTCTGCCAGACCACAGGATTTATTTGCCACAGGCTTTAGGCAGGTTGCTGATTAAACAGATAGATCAAGGAACATACCTTGGATCCACAAAATTAACTGAACTTTTAAAAAATATTTTTGCATGCAAGATCTTGACAAAATAACAAAAGACATTGTTACCAGATATGAAATTTGTTCACAAGTAAATCCAGGGCCAAACTCAAGGCTGCCCATTGGAACCAGAATGCAAGGAACACCTGGCAAACACTGGGAAATTGACTTCACCAAGGTAAAACCTGGATGATATGGGTATCGCTACCTTTTGGTGTTCATAGGCACTTTTTCTAAATGGGTAGAAGCCTTTCCTACCAAAACTGAAACTGCTCAGATAACACTAAAAAATTGTTACGAGAAATTGTCCCCAAATTTGGCCTACCTGTAACCTTGGGGTCTGACAATGGCCCAGCTTTCACAGCCCAAATTTCCCAATTATTAGCTAAAACATTAAAAATTTATTGGAATTTACATTATATTTATAGGCCACAAAGTTCAGGACAGGTAAAACGAATGAATCGGACTTTAAAAGAAACACTTACCAAATTAAACTAGAGACTGGTGAGAACTGGGTGAGCCTCCTTCCCTTTGCCCTCCTAAGGGCTAAATGCACCCCCTACATACAAAGAATTACACCTTCTCTGTTGCCTCACCTCAGAGATGATAAACTTGCTGAAATCACTAACCATAACCTTCTTCAGTCTATGCCAGATTCACCCCTTGGTCAGAGAGGCCTACCCACTGACAAAAGCAATTGATCAATTCTGCAAAAAGGCCTCCTGGTATTTGAGAGGGGTTACACTGAATCTATCAATCAATTTGGGAAGAATTGACATCTTAACAATATTGTCTTCTAGTCCATGAACATGAAATGTCTTTAATTTCTATTAGCAGTATTTTGTAGTTTTCAACAGACAAGTTTTGCATGCTTTTGTTAAATTCGTTCCTAAACATTTTATTCTCTTCAATGCTATTGTGAATGAAATTGCTAAGTTCATTTTCAGACTGTCCATTGCTAGTATATAGAAGTACAATTGCTTTTTTCATTTTAATCTCTAGTCCTCAAACTTGCCAAACATGTTTAGTTGTTGTAGCGTTATGTATGGATTCCTCAGAATTTTCTACACACAGGACCATGCCATCTATGGATAAAGACAGTTTTACTTGTTCCTTTCCAATCTGGACTTCCTTCTTTGTCATGAGCAGACTGGCTAGCATACAATGCTGGCCCCATACAATGCTACATTAAAATGGCAAGAATGGGCATGCTTGCCTTATTCCTCAGTTTATGGGAAAAACACCATTTTTTCACCATTAAGTATGATGTTAGCTGTGGACTTTTTGTAGATGCACTTTATTAGGTTAAGAAAGGTGCTTTCTATTCCTAGTTTGTTGAGAGTTTTTCCAATTAAATAATAATTTTAAAATGTAAAGTGCTTTGATAAAAACATTTACACCAAATGATCAATTTGACAGTGTTGTAAAAAGTTAACTTTGCTGTGGTCATTGTGGCCTACACAGAGGCTGGACTTATCTAAATGTGCAGCAGCAGCTGTACCCATATATAATCCACACAATCAGACTGACAAGGTGGATTATATATGTCTCTAGGGAAACCTGTTGTTCCTATACCAGCCATTCAGGTGTTATTAGAGACAGCCTTGCATTAGTCAGAAAACACATTAAAGAAGGAGAAGAGTCATATAGTAATAACAAAAATTGGTTTGAAAATCTTTTTCCTGGTCACCTTGGTTAACAAACAATCAGTCAAACTCCTTGTTTTACATACTAAGTACAACAAATTAAGTGCCAGTGAATCAATGATTTGACTCCTTCCTAAAGAGGAATTGGGAATGAAATAGAGCACCCTACACTCTCATAACGTATGCTGTCTGCTTCTGTAGAATTGCTTGCTTAACCTAAGTAACTCCATTTTGCCCCCTGTCTGACCTGCAGATTACCCCCCCTTCTTCATGAGAAACCATTGACCTTTTCATAGAAACAAGAAACAATTGCATAGAAACAGGAGCCATACACAGTGAATTATTACATGGGAACAGGAACCATACACAATGAAAACCTGTGTGCTTGACTGCTCAAACGGGTCATTCCCAGCCTCTGTGACCTAGCTCCCAAGCTTGCTTTGTGCACTTGGACAAACCAGTGTGCCAATGGGATATAGTTTTTGCCTTTAAAAACCCCATGAGACCAAAGCCTGATGCCACTCTTCCTTGGTTGCACCTTGGGAGATGGACAGTGGCCAGCTGGAGTGAATAAACTGTCCTTTTCTGCATGAGTGGCATGTAAGTGCATTTCTTGTGGGAGGTTGCCTCACAAGAGTATGGCTACTACCCTGGTGTAGGCTCCCTGACACTTCCTGTATTCCTTTTACACTTTATTTTTCTTCTTACACTTATTCTATATAATTTACTTATTTACCAATTTGGGGATATTTGCTGTCTTTCAGACTAGAAGTAAGCTTCATAAGGGCAGAGATTTTTCTTTCTTTTTTTTTTTTTTCCTTTTTGTGTGTCCGGCAACGGATTGCAACCCTCAGTGTCGCGCCCGTACCAGACCGACCGGCAACGGGATCGCAACCCTCGGTGTTACGCCCGCACCTCGCTCAGCCAGTGAGCGGGAACCGGTCTGTATGTGGGATCCGAACCCTCGGCGGGAGTGCCACCACGCTCCCAAGCGGCGCACTGTAGCAGTGCGCCACCGGGCCGGCCCGGGGCAGAGATTTTTCATTGCTATATCCACAGTACCTAGAACAGTACCTGACACATAGTATAGACTCAGAAGGTTTACTTTTTAAGTGAATGGGTTTGCTTTGAATGATTTTCCTCTTTCTCAAATAAAATATTTTTAATTATGTTAGTAGGGATCTATTCGTGGTGCTTCTTATCAACTCTAAATTATAATGTACAAATCAGTATAATCTTTTCATTATTTACACTTAGTTTGACTATAGTTCACTACATTTTAAGGTGAAAGGTGAGCACCTACTAAACAAGTTATCAGGATAGTTGTGGTATGGGACCAAAGGTGGCTAAGACATGGTTCTGTGCTTATGGAACTTACAATTTTTCCCGAAGACTGTAAGGAGTTATGAAATGACAAAACAATTCAGACTCAGAGCTGCTAGATTTATTCTACATTTAAACAGGAGGTGGATCCCCATACTGGCCAGATGCCAGAAAGAAAAAAAAGAGAGAAATAGGAAGTAGATTTATCTTTGTTTCATTTTATTTTTGTGAAGGACGTCATCAAACTTAGTGATTTTCAAAGAGTTTTGTGTGTTTCCTAACCTATGAACACTATACAAGTTGCTGTGGGTCAAATGTGTCTCCCAAAGTTTCATGTATTGGAAATTTATTCTCCATTGTAACATTGTTAAGAGGTTAGAAAGTGTGCCCTTGTGAATGGATTGATTAATTCATGGAGTAATGGGCACGGTTATGATGGTTTTATAGAGAAAGCTAGTGAGAAGCTTTGCTCTCTCTTGCTCAGCTATTCACTATGTGATACTCTGAGTCAGCTTGGCAAGTAACCACTCACAAGAAAGCCCTCACCAGATGTGTTCCCTGGACTTTGGACTTCCCAGCCTCTGAAACTGTAACAAATAAATTCTATTTCTTTTTAAATCAGCCAGTTTCAGGTATTCTATTATAAGAAACAGAAACAAAATAATACTCAAGGGGTCTTCAAAAAGTTCATGGAAAGATTCATATTATTCTTTAATTCTATTTTTCCATGAACTTTTAAAAGTTGCATATGTATACACACATATATATTTGGTGTTAGAGAGTCCAGATTCAGAATTCCATTCTTGATCTCTGATGCTAGGTGCTTTACAAAAATCATCTCTGATTATTATCATTAACCTAAAAGATGGGAATATTTTTTTTTCCTTTTTGTCTTTTTTACTGACCGGTAACGGGATCGCAACCCTCGGTGTCACGCCCGTACCG
>NW_007728996.1:231023-236031 GCF_000696425.1 Galeopterus variegatus | reverse complement strand
CAACCCTCAGTGTTGCGCCCGCACCACGCTCAGCCAGTGAGCGGGAACCGGTCTCCACATGGGATCCAAACCCTTGGCGGAAGCGCCACCGCGCTCCCAAGCGGCGCACTTTCCAGTGCACCACTGGGCCAGCTCAAAAGATGGGAATATTAATAACTGTTTATACCAAAGGACACAGGGGCTGCAATCCTAAGTAAATTGCGCTCCCAAGCGGCGCACTTTCCAGTGCACCACTGGGCCAGCTCAAAAGATGGGAATATTAATGACTGTTTATACCAAAGGACACAGGGGCTGCAATCCTAAGTAAATTGCGAAGATAATACTACACTGTCAACTTCAAAACAGATTTGAACCCAGCACTGCCTGAACTCAGTACTCTCTAATAAATGCTATATTTCCCAATTCAGCATACCAAGGGACTGATTTCTCTGGGTTTAGAAATGCATCAAAGAGCTATTTCTTTCACAGATGCAGGGAGTAGTTTGCTAGGTACCAGGAATGTTTAAACTCCATTCTTCCAGAATGGAGGCCACTGTTTACTCCTTTCATCAAGTGTGGAGTTCATTGGAATGCTAATATCTGTCCCTTTCCTTTTTTACACATGTGTTCCATCCTCTGCCAAGTGTGTTCCCATACCCCCAAGCAAATTTAGCATGCTTTGTGTGTCCCACAGTACTTTTTCTGGATGTGCATTATAATATTATTCAATAGTGGTATAATTATTAGTTGTCTCTGGATTGTGAACTATATGAGGGCAAGAATTTTTTTTATTCACTTATCTTTGCATTTCCAATCCATACCAAAGGTCCTTGCACATAACAGTTACCCAATAAATGTGGAGAATTCTATGCATATGATTAACTTATACTTTATGTACTTAAAGGGTTGAACAGGTTTTCTAGATTGGCCTGGAACCTAATTATTTCCAATATCCTTGGTGAGAGGAGGTATAGTCTAAGATTTAAGTAACCCAATTAAGATGACTTTTGAAGATTAGGGACCTTCCTTTCTTTTTTTCCCAAATGCTTGTTCTGGTGATTTTTCCCCAAAATTCAAATTTGCGTTCAGAATAACCAATTGCCATTTTCCATTTATAGTGGCACCTTGATAGTGTTAAAAGGGAAATTGGGAATAATCACTAGTATGGGAATATTTCAAAAAGAGTGGAAGAAGCATCTAGAAAGAATAGCTGATAGTAGACTGCCAGAATTAAAGAATTAATTCATACATGTAGATCAATGGAAGAAATTCTTAGGAAAGGATGCCTTAGTTAACTTCATCCTGCAAGCATAGAAAGAAGCAGCTTCAGCTAAGATAACACTATATTATGCAATGATGATGATGTGCTAAATGGGTTTTATCCATGTTTAATTTAGTTCTGAGGCCTGCTTTCATACAACTCCATTAATTAGGTTTAACTGGGAACATACTGATTTCAAATAGAAAACTAAGTCAGTTTTTGTTCTAAGAAAAAAGTGTGGTGGTTTTATTTTTATTTGATCACTTAGTTCCAGGATGGTCTATTGACTTGCTTTGAAGAGTAAGATAAGACTAACGGTGAGTTTACATACAGTGTGCTAAGTCAATTGAATTAGTTTCCTATTGCTGTTGTGACAAATTATCATGAACTCAGTGACTTAAAACAACACACATTTTTTATCTTACAAATCTGGAGGTCAGAAGTCTAATCTGGGTCTCACTGGGCTAAAAGCAAGGTGTTGCCAGGGCTGCATTCCTTCTGGAAGCTCTAGGGGAGAATCTGTGTTCTTGCCTTTCCCAGCTTCTAAAGGCTTCAGGCATTTCTTGATGCATGGCCCTTTCCTCCATCTTCAAAGCCAGCCCATTGGGCACCACGTGAATGCCACTAAGGTTTACCACTTGTACCTTCTGAAGCAGGGGGTCAAGCCACATCTGGGCCCACTTGAGCTATGTCTGGGGAAACCAAAGGATGCTGAGCCAGAATTTTGGGAGCAGACTCCCTAGGAGGTACATGGCAGCAAATACTGAGGTACCTTGGGCCCCTCTCTGGAAATCTTTTCCTTAAGGACTTAATATGCCTCAAAGATCTCTGAAATGCCTTTAGGATCATTCCCCCATTGTCTTAATGAATAGAATCTACTCCCTTCTATCCATATTAATCTCCTTAGCAAACAGTTGCTTAGCCACACTCCGGGTTTGCTTTCCTAAACACACCTTTTCATTCTTTTTGTGGCCAGGCTGTGAGTTTTCCAAATCTTTCTGCTCTGTTTTCCTTTTAATTCAGAATTTTAAATTCTGTCTCTAAATCATTTTTCTCTCTCATTTTACTGTAAGCAGTTAAAAGAAACCATGCAGTTCCTTTAATATTTTGCTTAGAATTTTTTTCCACTATATATTCTAGTTCATCTCTCTTAAATTCTGCCAGCCATAAAGCCCAAAGACATGGACACAATTTAGCCAACTTCTTTGCCAATTTGTAATGAGGATGGATTTTACTCGTTTCCAATACCTTGTATCTCATTTCCATATAAGACCTCATCAGAATTGCCTTTACCAACCATATTTCTACCAACATTCTGATCTGATCACAACCACTTAAGTAATCTCTGATAAGTCTCAGACTTTTCCTACAACTATTCTCTTCTTATGATCCCTCACCAGAATTGCCCTTAATGCTCCATTCATGGAAAAATAGGCTTTTTCCTGCCTTTACTTCCAAACTGTTCCAGCCTCTACACATTACCCAGTTTCAAAGCCACTTTCACATTTTCAGGTGTTTGTTATAGCAAAACCCCACTTCTCCAATGCCAATTTTCTGTCTTTGTCCAGTTTGTACTGCTATAACAGAATACCTGAAATCAGGTAATTTATTAAGAACAGAGATTTATTTCTTTCAGATCTGGAGTCTACAAAATACGAGATCAAGTGACCCACACCTGGCAAGGGCCTTTGTGCTGTGTCATCCCGTGGTGGAAGGTGGAAGGGCAAAAGAGCACAGAAGTGAGTGAGAGACATGGAAAGGGAGCCAAACTCATCCTTTTATCAGGAACCCACTCCTGTGATAATGGTATCAATCCATTCATTAGGGCAGAACCCTCATGACCTAATTCCCTCTTAAAGGTCCTACCACTCAGCATCGTTGCATTGGAGATTAAGTTTCCAACATATAAACTTTAGGGGATACATTCAAACCATACCAATTCCTTTGGTAGAAATTTATCATAATCTTGAATCAATTTGTTCTTGAGCAATATTCATACAACTATTAAATATATATTCTTTAACTTAATAAGCAATTTGTAAAGTTTTTTTCTGGTAGGTGTTGTATGTGTTGCAAATTGTGTGTGTGTGTGTGTGTGTAACACAGAGATATATGTATGTCTAAATCTCTAAGAAACTCAAATTTAAGTAGGCTGTGTTATGTTACAAAATCAGCTTGAGTTTTGCATTACAAATAAATACATTTACTTGCTTTTATCTCACCTTATTCAAAATGATCATATGTTGGCTTTAGAATGAGGCAGACCTACAGTCCTATTCTGACTCTGCCCTTCCTCTGTGACCTTGAGCTAGTGACTCAACTATTCAGATTTCAGTTTTCTAATTTGTAATGAAAGAATAAAATAATGTCCATTTTGTTGGGTGGTTGTAATGATTCTATGAGACAGTGTATATAAAGACTGTAGCATAATTCTGACACTCGGTATATGCTCAGTGAATCATAGTCATTTTAATTGTTAGGCAGAAGACAGTATGTAAGATATAGAGTACCTTAGCATGGTATTAATGTATTTAGTGTTGACCTCTGTATACAAAATAAACTTACTGGTTCATGCACTTTGATCTCTTACTTTGAGTTACCAGAATTTCATAAGTGTGGCTTGTATCCCAAACCTATGACACACTTGGCTGTGGCAGAGGTGCAGTCTGAAGGTGTGAAAGAGATTTTCCTATGCAAACATAAGTGGCATCTTTTACCAAAGCTGAAACAACTAAACTGACCAGCTTAGAGGAATATTTGGGGACACTTGGCTGTGGCAGAGGTGCAGTCTGAAGGTGTGAAAGAGATTTTCCTATGCAAACATAATTGGCATCTTTTACCAAAGCTGAAACAACTAAACTGACCAGCTTAGAGGAATATTTGGGGGTGGTTCAGTTTGCCTTCAAGAAAATCTTATTTGGTTTATGCTTTGAGATATAATCAGAGTCTGGGAACATGATGTTTTGGACATTAAATACTTTTCTGAATTCCAGTTGAAGGTGTCAGATTGAACACAAACCTTTACTTCTTCTTCCCCCAAAGTCCACTGATACAGTAGTAAAATTGTTTTCTTTTAAAGACCTAAAGGGCAAAGAGAAGATGATGTAGAGAAGTTGATAGCAATATGATTTTGAAAGCAAGGAAGTAAGGGATGAGTGGGGAATGACTTAGCAAACTTGAGAATGTAGACCCCAAAGCAGCAAAGGGAAAGAGGAAAACCATCTTGATTTGCCCCTACAGAATCCTCAAAACATTCAGGAAGTGATAGTAGTACTGAGAACCTCTGGTTGGGAAGACAAAGGTGGGACTGAAAATGAAGGGATTGGTTGAATGAATGTATGTTTAAGGATCACTGAGATCCTCACATACTAATATAGGCAGAAGATTTTAGGTTTCTTTTCTAGAGAATGAAAAACAGAGGGTCTCTGGACAGAGGGCACCAGGCACTGTTGAATATGGAGTACCACTAATGAAAACAGAGGGATCCAGAAACATTTACATTGTGACTGTCATAATCCCTAACCCTTTACTCTAACTCAAGTCTCATTTTGGGCGATCGAATTTATATTACTCAGGCCAGTGATCTCCAAGTGTGGTCACAGGTCCAACAGCATCAGTATCATCTAAGAACTTGTTAGAAATGTACCCTAGACCTACTGAATTGAAACTCTATAGGTGAGGCCCAACAATCTATGTTTTAACAAGCCCTCCAGGTGATTCTGATGCACACACAAGTTTGAAAATGACTACTCCAAGTAAAAGATTGGA